>NW_006922420.1:125044-154037 GCF_000298275.1 Orycteropus afer afer
CTCTATCCAGGATCTCCTACATAGATCCCACTGAGAGTGGTTGACAGTGGTAGCTGGGCACCATCCAATTCCTCTGGTCTCATAGTCATATAGGTTGAAGATCACATCATGCACCAGTTGCTTGGGCTAATCGTTTCCATGTGTCCTGCCAAATATCTGTTTTCATGGTTTTCTTCATTCTACTTTGCTCTGGATGAGGAGAGACTCATCGTTGCATTTAAATGTTCACTTGCAAGCTTTTAAGATCCAGTTGCTACTTGCCACAGCAGAATATGGAACAATATTTTTGTGTAGTATGTTATACCAGTTGAAATTGATGTCCCCTGTGACCATGGTCTCAATCCCACAGGTTAAACTACTTGCTCCCTCTGCATAGCTGACTGTGGCCAAGAAGGGACTACCACCTTGTGGCTGAACAGTTTTAAACTGTATATCTAGAAGAGTTTTTTATCATTGTATATTCTTCTTCATTTGTAAAATTTAAGTAACAGAGGAGTTAATAATTGATTTTTGAAGTTTAATCAATCCCCCCAATGCAGTTTTTATGGAAAACACAAAGGAGAATGAGTTGCCCGTAATAACTGAACTATGAGGACTCAAATGCAACCTGAACTTAAATATTTTTAGAAAAAGAATTTACACCATATACAGGATTTTGCTTACCATGCTTGTTCTTATTTTTCTGTATATGCTGCTTAATTTTTCCAGATTAGTTTTTGCAACTATGGTCATTAGTATGTTGTTGTAGTTAGGTGCCATTGAGTCAATTCCACCTCATAAGGACCCCATATACAACGGAACACAACAATGCCCAGTCCTGTTCAATCCTCACAATTGTCACTATGTTTCAGCCCATTTTTTGCAGCAACTGTGTCAATCCATCACTTTGAGGGTCTTTCTCTTTTTTGCTGACCCTCTACTTTACCAAGCATGATATCATTTTCCAGGGACTGGTCCTTTTGAGATCCAAAATATAGGAAACACAGTCTCCCCATCCTCTCTAGAAGGGAACTTATGGGCTATAGTTCTTTCAAAACCAATTTGTATGTTCTTGTAGCAGTCCATGATATATTTAGTATTCTTCATCAGCATCATAATTCAAATTCATTCATTCTTCTTCACTCTTCGTTATTCATTGTCTCTCATTCTCATGCACCTGAGGTGATTGAAAATATCATTGCTTGGGTCAGGCAAATCTTAGTCTTAAATGTGACATCTTTGCTTTTTAACACATGAAAGAGGTCTTTTGCAGCATTTTTCCCTAATGCAATACATTATGTGATTTCTTGACTGCTACTTCCATTGGTGAAAAAGATTGATTTTACCATGGGATAAAATAAAATCCTTGAGAACTTCAATCTTTTCTCTGTTTATCATGATGCTGCTTATTGTTGTGAGATTTTTTATTTTTATCTATTTTTTTTTGTAATACATACTAAAGGCTATAGTCTCTGATCTTCATCAATATTTCAAGTATTTTTTCACTTTCAGCAAGAAAAATTGTGTATCTGCAGATCATAGTTTGTTAATGAATCTTCCTCCAATCCTGATGCCACGATCCTTTTAATACTCTTAATACAGTCTAGTTTCTTGGATTATTTGTTCTGCATATAGATTGCATAAGTATGATGAAAGGTTGCAACCCTGATGTGCACCTTTTCTGATTTTAAACTGTGTAGCATCCCCTTGTTCTGATCAAAGGACAGCCTCTTGGTCTGTGGTCAGGTTCTACATGAGCACAATCAAATCTGGATTTCCCTTTCTTCACAATGTTATCCATAATTTATTAAGATTCACACAATCAAATGCCTTTGCATTGTCAATAAAACAGGTAAAAATCTTTCTGTATTCTCTGCTTTCAGCCAAGACCCATGTGAAATCAGCAATGGTATCCCTCATTCCTCATCTTATTCTGAATCCAGCTTGAATTTTTGGCAACTCCTATTCATGTAGTGCTGCAACTTATCTTCAGTAAAATTGAGCTCTGGTGGCATAGTGCTTAGGCATTTGACTGCTAACCAGAAGGCTGGTGGTTCAAACCCACCAGCCACTCCTTGGAAGGCAGATTGTGCAATCTATTTCCTTAGAGATACCACCTTAGAAACCCAAGGAGGGGTTGCTATGAGTCAGAATTGACTCAACCGTAGTGAGTCTGGTTTTAATTTGTGATATTAATGATGTGGTTATATAATTTCTGCATTCTGTTGGAGCACTTTCTTTTGGAACAGGAACTTTTTTTTTTTTTCAGTTGGTTGGATAAGTAGTGTTTTCCAAATTTCTCGACAAAGAAGAGTGAGTACTTCTGGCATTGCATCTATTTGTTAAACATTTCAGTTGGCATTCCACCAATTCTTGGAAGCTTGTTTTTCACCAATGCCTTTAGTGTAGCTTAGATTATTTCCTTCAATCGCACCAATTCTTGCTTATAGGTTACCTCCTGAAATGTGTAAGCATTGATCAATTCTTTTGGTACAGTGACTCTGTGTATTCCTTCCATCTTTTGATGTTTCCTGTTTCATTTAACATTCTGCCCATAAAATCCTTCACTATTAACAAAGTGGGCTTGTATTTTTTCTCCAATTCTTTAAGCTTGAGAAATATTGATCATGTTCTTCCTTTTTGTTTACTAACTCCATTTAAACATTTTATTATAATACATTTTTCTTTTTGAGGCACCTTATGAAATCATCTGTACATCCCTTGTACATTATCATTTTTTCCATTCACTTTGGCGACTCTATATCCAAGAGGAAGTCTTAGTCTCTTCTGACATCACTTTAGTCTTTTCATTCTTTCCTGTCTTTTTAATAATCTTTTTCTTTCTTCATGTGTGATGTCTTTGATGACATTCCACACAGCTCATCTGATCTTCAGGTATTAGTGTTCAATGCATCAAATATTTTCTTGATATGGTCTCTAAATTCAGGCTAAAAACTCATTGCCATGAGTCAGATCTGACTCATAGCAACCCCTTCTTGGGTTTCTGAGGAGGTATCACTATCGAAGTAGATTGCCCAATCTTCCTTTTGAAGAGTGGCTGGTGAGAGGGCTATATTAAGTTTGTACTTTGGTTTTTGTGAACTTGTTTTGATTTTCTTTATCTTCAACTTGAACTTGCATATAATCAGTTCATGGTCTGTTTCACATTTGGCCCTATACTGACTAATGATATTGAGATTTTTCCATTGCCTCTTTCCACAGATGTGGTCCATTTGATTCCTATGCATTCCATCCAGCAAGGTCCACTTGTATAGTCCCTATTTATGTTTTTGAAAAATAGTATTTCCAGTGAATAAGTCATTGATCATACAAAATTCTATCATGTGATCTGACACTTTTTCCATTACCAAGACAATATTTTCCAGTTACCAATCCTACTTTGTTTCCAATCACCAGTGAATATTCTTGAATCTTGTTTGTATGTTTGATCATTTTCAGACTGCAAAAGTTGGTAAAAATCTGAATTCTTCCTCTCTGTCATTAGAAGTTGATGTACAAATTTGAATAACAGTCATATTAACTGGTCTTCTTTGTTGTCATATGAATGTTATCCTATCACTGACAGCATTGAAATTCAGGACAGATTTTGATTTTTTTTTTTTGACAGTGAATACACCATTCCTCTTCAATTCATCATTCATAGCATAGTGGACTATTTGCTTATCTGACTCAAAATGGCCAATAACAACCCATTTAATCTCACTAATGAAGAGCTCCAATAGTGTAGTGCCTAAGGTACTTGACTGCTAACCAGAAAGCTGGTGGTTCAAACCCACCAGCCACTCCTTGGAAGGAAGGTCGGGCAATCTACTTCCGTAGTGATACCACCTTGCAAACTGAAGTAGGGGTCACTATGAATCAGGTCTGACTCCACAGCACATAACAATGTTTAGGATATCAATCTGTACTGTTTCCTTCCATTTTTGATGACATCTAATTTTCTTAGATTTATACTTTGTACATTATACATTCAAATTATTAATGGCTGTTTGTATCTATATCTACCTTAGTGAGTTGGGCCTCATCAGTAAATGAGGATCCTAAAATCTTTACTTCATCTATGTCACTAAGGTCAACTCTACTTTGAGAATGCAGCTCTTCCCCAGTCATATTTTGAGTGCCTTCCAATCTGAGCAGCTTGCATACTGACACTATAGCAGACAATGTTCCACTGCTATTCATAAGGTTTTCACTAATCAATTTTTTAAAAAGTGGGTTTGCCAGGTCTTTCTTCCTAGTCTGTCTTAGTTAGAAAGCTCCGTTGAAACCTGACCACTGTGAGTGACCCTGTTAATACTTAAAGTACCAATGACATTACTTTTTATCACAACAACACACAAGCTACCATAGTATGTCAAACTGACAGACAAGTGGCAAACCATTACTAATAAGAAGGGACAAATCTTCAGTTGCTTAAGGAAATTATATACATCACAATAAAATAATTTCAAGATTTAACTAATAATGTCGACATAATTAATGTTTATGGAAACATAAATAGGGACTACAAATCCAATAAGTAGGTGTGTATTCATACATGCATGTGCATACACATGTGTAGACACACACACATACATGTATTCAGGTAGATACATGCATCCATACATGTCAGTCTTTAAATTAGGTGAGAGAAATAATCTTATGTAAAATAAATGCAAAACTCTATAAAAAGTGTATGATATTTTGCCTCTGTTTTCATTCAGTTATCAAACCCAAACCAAACTCACTGCCATTGAGTCAGATCTGAATCAAAGCAACCCCTCCATGGGTTTCTGAGGTGCTATCACTATGGAAGTAGATTTCTCAATCTTCCTTCTAAGGAATGGGTGGTGGGTTTGAACCTCCAGACTTCTGGTTAGCAGTCAAATGCCTTAAGCAGTGCACCACTAGGTCTTCTGTTTTATTCAATTAACAAACCAAAATCATTTAAATTATAAAATAAAATAAATGATTAAAATCTGTAATCTTATAAGATGTAATTTCATCTATGACTTTTGTTACAATAGTTAATTAAATTGCCCTGGTAACTAAAATGGGAAGTTCACCAAAGAACAGAGAAGATTATAAACTGATGTTTACACAAGTAAACAGTAAGACAAACATTTGTATTTACACAATTTTAATCTATAAATGCTAAGAAAATGAGTAAATATAACAACGTGTATTAGAAGTTGTGTTGAGCCTAGCAATCACTTCAAGCTGCCGTGCTTTAACTGAATTGAATTAGGGTCTTTGGACTTTGATCCCACTTTCCAAGATCCAAAGTTCTGGCTCATAGTTGTCTGATACACAAACCACTATGACATTGTTTGGTTGATGATTCATTGTACTACCAGATCTGTTTCAGCTCCAAATAACCAGGGATTATTCATTGGGATATTTTTATTTTTCTCACTCAAAAATAAAAGACAGTTCATTGCATATGTCATTAGGAAAAATTTAAAATGTATTTAGAGTAGAACTACTTGCCTTTCCCTAAATAAAAATATATTTTATGACTAGTTTCTCCCACTCATGTTATACATACAGTATAGAAAATTTGTTGGTCAGTTTTTTAATTTAAATAAAGGTCTTGTTTTTCTCTGTATTCAGACATGATTTTCAGTTGTTCTGTTTTTGTTTTGATCTGTCATGGTCACTGACTAGCCTTGTCTGATGCTAGAGTTCTGTGAAATTGTTTATGTTCAACCAGAGAACATGATGGCCTAACAGTGTGTACCAGACTGGCTGCTAATAATACCAAGGTCAAGCTGATAGTGCTAGGCCAGTTCCCATCTGCCAGGGCTCTGTTTTCTATGAAAATGTAGATGTATAAAGCTTATGACAGCATAAAAATAGAATGAAAAAGCAAAGATGACACTTTAGTGGCTGTCAGCTGAATTTTCTTGAACCATTTACCTTATCGAATTGAAAACAGGTTTAACAACAACAGCAGTAGAGAAAAAAAAGACAAGCCAACAAAAGTATTATCAAATCCTGGAAATATTTCTTGAGATCTGCTCAGGTTATGACATCTGCTTCAATTATATTACTAAGTCACTATTCATAGTGACCCCTACTTCGGTTTGCAAGGTGGTATCACTACGGAAGTAGATTGCCCAACCTTCCTTCCGAGGAGTGGCTGGTGGGTTTGAACCACCAGCTTTCTGGTTAGCAGTCAAGTACCTTAGGCACTACACTATCGCAGCTCTTCATTAGTGAGATTAAATCAGTTGTTATTGGCCATTTTGAGTCAGATAAGCAAATAGTCCACTATGCTATGAATAATGCATACATAATTATATCCTTTAGAATATCATTTCTATAATGGTTTTATTATGTGTTAGTCATATCTCCCATTCAATATTTTCAGTAGTGCAAGGGATATGACTATCCCATATATTTCTTTCTATTCATTACATATCACCTACTCAGTGATAGTCTTGCAGTGGGCGTTAATAGACACATAAGTGGTTGCATATAAAGTAGAAAATAGAGATAATCTGATTAAAAGAAGTGACTTCTTGAAGCTATTACAATCCACAATTCTACATGCCACCTGCTTTGGGATATTATATATACATTTTTTTTTTTCAGTAACAGATTCAGAGTGCAATTTGTGCAATGTATTGTTTTCATGTCCCTCCGGTTTGAACTCCTACCCTCAAAATGTTCTAAGCAGCAACTGAAGGATGAGATCTTCTCATTTGTTATCAACTATCTCTGAAAATACTATGATAATACAGGCACTTAGACATTCAACCCAATAAATATTTGTAAGTTGACCTTCCTTGATTCCTAGGATTGCTACCAGGTGTAATTATTTCCACTGAAGGACAGTTATATTATATGAAACTCAGATATAGGTACTATCTAGAAGCTTGCTAAGTAATAGAATGATTGCAAAAAGTTCTCAAATTTTATTGTAAATCACAATCACCTGAAGACATGTGAACAAGTACTTTGGCCACATCTCCATAGTTTCTGATTCGATACGTTCCCAGGTGATGTTAGCATTGCAAGTCTGGAATCAGCTTTTGATAGCTACTAGTTTGTAATTGTTAGGTGCTGTTGACTCTGACTCACGACGACCTCACATATCGCAGAGTAAAACATTGTCCAGCCCTGTGAATTGTTCACAATCTTGAGTCTATTATTGTGGACACTGAATAGTTTCAGTGTCTTGCAACCTACAAGGTTCATCCTCCAGCATTATTTCAAACAATATTCTATTGTGACCTACAGGGTGTTCAATGGCTGATTTTTAGAAGTGGATTGCCATGTTTTTCTTTGGAGTCTATCTTTGGAGCCTCCTCTAAAGTTTGACTGTGAATGACCTTGCTGTTATTTGAAGTGCTAGTGGCATAGTATCCACAATCATAGCAATGTACAAGCCACCATAGTATAACAAAATTATATGAGTCAGGTCCAACTCAATGGCATATAACAACAGCAACTCATTTAAATATTGTAGGCAGAACAGTGGCCATCCAAATAGTGTCTTGTTCTAATCTTCGGAAACTATGAATATGTTACTTTACATAGTAAAAGAGATTTTGCAGATATGATTAAGATTAAGGATCTTCATGTGGAAAAATTATTCTAGGTTATAAAGGTGTATCCAATATAATAACATGAGTTCTTCAAAATGGAAAGCCTTGCCCCTCCTCAGCAGTAAGAGAAAGAGAAATGTGATTATAGAAGAATGATCAGAGGGATGCAACAAAAATAAGAGAAAGATGTCATGAGCCATGGAATATAGAGAGTTTCTGTTTTTGCTAGGTTTCAACTCATAGCAACCCCATATGTGAAGGAGGAGAAGCACCCCACTTGTTTTCTACTCTGTAATCTTTATAGAAGCAGATTTCCAGTTCTTTCTCCTATAGAGCTGCTGGGTTGGCTAGAACTGCATACCTTTCAACTAGCAGCCACGCATTTAACCATTGCACCACCAGGGCTCCTTGGGCAGCCTCTAGAACCTAAAAAAGGCAAATCAACAGACTACTACTTACAGACTACAGAAAGAAATGAAACTCTGCTGACACATTTATTTTAGCACAATGAGATTCACATGGGACTTTTGACCTACAGAAATGCAAGCTAAAACTTTTCATTCTTTGAAACCACTAAATTTGTGGTAATTTGTTACAATAGCAATAGAAAATACTACAGATATTAACAACTTCTATCACCCACAATTACACTTCCTATGTACTCTTCCGTGCTGACCCTTCATACAGAAAATTATCATTTGAAGCAGTCTCCATGGCATTATTTAGACAATTTCATGTCTTCACTCATTAATTGACAAATATTTGAATCTGTCTAACATAAAAGACATCATGCTGTGTTGGGACTCAAAGTCTAATCAGGTAAAATTGTCATTTTTGAGTAGTTTTAATTTTGGAGACATAGGTCCATTGATGGCACACATGATTAAATGCTCAACTACCAGCTGAAAGTTCAGTGGTTCAAAGTCACCCACAGGCACCTCAGAAGAAGGTCTGGTGGTCTGATTCTGAAAGGACATAGTCCTTTCAAGACTGTGCCTTGAAAACCCTGTAAACAAAGCCAAAGACACTGCTGTCAAGTCGATCCTGACTCATAGTCACCATCCAGGAAAGAGCAGAACTGCCCCATAGAGTTCCCAAAGTTGAAAATCTTTACAGAAGCAGACTATCACATCTTCTACCATGGATAGCTAGTGGGTTCAAACCACCACTCTTTTCTAAGCTGAATGCTTTAACCACTGAGGCAAAAAGGTTCCTTCTGAAAACCCTGTGGAACAGTATTACCCTGCATACATGGTGTCACCACAAGTCAGAACCAACTCAATGGCAACTAGTAACAACAACATTGGGGTCAGAGCTGGGCATCAAGACATGAAACAGTACAAAATGCTCTAGGATAGTTATGTACAGAAGTGTAAAATGAAAAGCCAGAGGAGAGACATTTCACCTCAGCTTTTTTGATTCCCAATGTTCTTTACATATAAAATGAAAGAAATTGTACTTGCAAGAAAGGGAAATTAATACTTACTGAAATTCCATGTATATAGACCAATGCTGTCCAAAATAAGTATAATTCAAGACATTTATGTGATTTTTAAGTATTCTGGTAGCCAAACTTTAAAAAGTAAAGAGAGGAATATAATATAGTTTATTTAACCCAATACAACACAAATTATTTCAACAAGTACTCAATATATTAAAATTAGTGATGAAATATACAAAGGAGCCCTGCTGGTGCAATGGTTAAACACTCAGATGCTATCAGAAAGATTGGTGGTTTGACCCTACCCAGAAACCCTTCAGGAGAAAGAACAGACAATCTTTTCCCATAGAGATTACAGCCAAGAAAACCTTATGGGGCAGTTGTACTCAATCACACAAGGTAGTTATGAGTTGGAATCAACTTGACCCAACAATAGCAGTAACAAAATGTACTACATCATTTTAAATTTTATGCTAAATTCTTAAAATCTAGTGTCTATTTTACAGCTACAGCATATATCAGTTTGAAATACTCACACACTTCAAGTATTCAGTAGTCAAATGTGACTTCAAAACCAAATTTTTGCCAATAAATTGATTCCAACTCATGGCATCTCGTGTATGACAGAGTAAAATTGAACTCAGTAAGATTTTCTTGGGTATAATCTTTACCAAAGCAGATCACCAGTCCTTTCTTCCACAGTGCCACTGGCTGGGTTTGAAGCACCAACTTTTTGTTAGTAAACCAAAAATCAAACTCACTGTCCTCAAGTATATTCCAACTGATAGTGACTCCCATTGGATTTCCAAGGCTGTAAATCTTTATGGAAGCAGACTGCCTCGTCTTTCTTGCATAAAGCAGTGAGTGGCTTCAAACCCCTGACGTACAGGTTAGTACCCAAATGCCTTAACCACTACACCACCAGAGCTCTTATGTAGGGTAAATTGTTTGCTTCACCTAGAGATCTTCATGTATGACTAGTGCCATCTATATTGGAAAGCATAGCAGTAGGATCTTGTCTAAACACTTTGAGAAGAAGCTTAAAAGTATAGTCAGAAATCATCCAATCCTGGTTTTTCGTTTTTGCTACTTAATTTTTATTTGCCATATGACCATAGGCAAAATTCTTAAATTCCTTGAGTCAATGTATTTAAAGTACTGGTACAGTGTATTCGAAGTCTGATACATATTTAGGAATCAAAACATATCTGTTCCTTTAATCAAATTCCCTTTCTTTTGCCAACATTAAAAGAGCCCGAGTGGTGCAGTGATTATGTGCTTGGCTTCTAACCAAAAAGTCACTGATTTGAATAGCCAGCTACTGCAGGGGAGAAAGATGTGGCAGTCTGCTTCCACAGAGATCACATTCTTGGAAACCCTATGGATCAGTTCTACTCTGTCCTATAGAGTTGATATGAGCTAGAATTGACTTAATAGCAAAAGATTGCATACATTATCTGAATTATGAAGATGATTATAAGGCTTAATGAGATAAATCATTTAACCCTTTGAAAGGTGTGCAGAAAATGTTAACATTGCATGCTTGAAGATGCTATCTTTATAAGGGCCTGTTTGCAAGGTTAACCATTCACTGTTAGCTGGAAACTTGACAACTGACATATTCCCTAACTAATAAGGGCAATCTCTGTACTTAGATTTTTTGTACAAGCAATATGAATAATAATAAATAGCTCCTTTACTACCTGGAGCCTGGAATGTTGAACATGCTAGGTTGAGGGTGCCTAAATTCCCAAATCAATAAAACGTAAGAAACTGGGCTTCCTTGAGCAGAAACTTCATACATACTTTATCACATTTTTTTTTACTGCTGGAAGAGTGCTTAATTTGCCTCCTATGGGAGTAAAGAAGTATAAGGAAGTCTATGTATGTGTTTCTACAGACTCTGCCTGTATCTTTTTCCCTTGCTAATCTTGTCACCATATTATCACAAGGGATCGTTCCCTAGAGGAGGATATCATGTTTGGTAAAATAGAGGATCAACAAAAAAGGGGAAAGCCCACTCCATGAGATGGACTGATACAATGGCTGCAATAATGGGCTCTGGTATGGCAAAGATTGTGAGGGGGGCACAGGATTGGGAAGTATTCCGTTTTGTTGTATGTAGGGTTGCTGAGTTGGAGCCAACCTGATAGCACCAAACAAGAGCAATCTTGTCATGTACCATTTTGCTCTAATAAAACTTAACCATGAGTTGTCCTAATAAAGCTTAACCATGAGTTGACCAAGAGCTCTGGTAACATAGTGCCTAAGGCACTTGACTGCTAGCCAGAAGGCTGGCAGTTCAAACCCACCACCCACTCCTTGGAAGGAAGGTTGAGCAATCTACTTCTGTAGTGATACTGCCTCAGAATCCCAAGAAGGGGTCACTATGAGTTGGTGCCAACTTGACGGCACATAACAACAACAACAACATGAGTTGCCCTAGTAAAACAGAAAATATTTGTGGTCTTGAGGATCTCTGAAATAGAGGCATTCTAGATGTTCAATAAATGCTTAGATGAATTTAAATCTCTTAGACCAGTAAGCATATCTCCACATTAAGACTTGGAAAGACAGGCAAAAATAAGTAAATAAACAGTTTCTACATAGACTAATTCAGAAAATGGGACATAAGAAATGCTTTTGGCAGAATTCCTGGGAGCATCAGAAACTCTCACTATGGGTCATCCCCAAAGACAGTTTTGAGGCAATTTTTTCAAAACTATTCAGGCCCATTGTTGTTGTTGTTATCAGTTGAGGCCAAGATGGCTCCAAGTCATGGTGACCTTATATATAACAGAACAAATCACTCCCTAGTTTTGTAACATCTTCATGATTGTTGGGGTGTTGAAGACCATCATTTTGACTGTCTTGTAGAACCTTTCAACCTACGGAGTTTATCTTCAAGTACTTTATCAGACAATATTTTGTTGTGATCCATGAGGTTTTCCTTGGCTAAATTTTTGAAGTAGATCACCAAGCCTGCCTTTTTAATTTATCTTAGTCTGAAAGCTCTGCTGAAAACTGCCCACAGTGGTGACCCTGTCTAGTACTCGGAATACCACTGGCATAGCTTCCAGCCCCATGGCAACACTTAAGACACCGTAGGATGACAAAATGACAGATGAGTAGTAGATTTAGGTCCACAGCTAAGAGCAAAATAAACTGCTTTTCTCCTATATTTTAATATATTAATTTCAATAAAAATGTATTAAAATACCTGAACAGTTCATTATAATAAATTCACTTTAAAAGGCTCATAAAAGAGGAAGCAGAAAATCACATATTTATCAGATATGGATAACTGCCCTCAACAAATTGCTGACCTTTTGCCATGATACGATTTTGCTGATGCCAAGGATGGATTACCTAATAAGCAAAATATGCATAAGCTTAACTATCTTTATTGCACATAATGATGTATTGAAAAACAGATGAAATTGTTCACTACAGATTTGTAAGTAAGCAAAGTTAAGCCTGTGCATACCTCACTTTCTATAAGAAGGTGCATATTATGCTTACTGGTTAATCTACCTCTACGATTCACTAACAAGAAGATCTATGCATCCTACTCCTCCTTTAACATAGGTACATCCATATGACTAAACCAAAAAACAAAACACACTGCTGTCAAGTCGGATTAGACTCATAGCGACCCCTCCTTGGGTTTCTGAGGCAGTATCACTGAGGAAATAGATTGTCCAACCTTCCTTCCGAGGAGTGACTGGTGGGTTTGAACCTCCAGCCTTCTGGTTAGCAGTCAGATGCCTTAGGCACTACACCACCAGAGCTCCCATCCATATGACTAATCCTTGTTAATAGAACATGAATGGAAGTAATACATTGCTTCCAAGTTTTTGCTTTGTTTTAAAGACTCAGGTATCTTTCTTCACTACTCCTGCTAGGTAGAAGCAAAAGACCCCAATATCCTAGAGGATGGCAAAACTATGCACTTCAAATCATATCAAGGGACTAAGAGCTGATTTGGAACACTCATATTAGACTATTAGAGAAACAGAAATTAACCTTCATTTAGGATTATTTATTATAGCAGCAATCATTCTAGTTGATATAGAAAGACCTCGTACTAATTCTACACATTTGACTGTAACATTCAAATATACTTTGAAATGAAGTTTTAGCTCCAGGAAATCCATATACCTCTGGATACATCAATGCCTCGACAAATGCAAAAATGAAAACACCCTTTATGGTGGTAAAGGGTAAAATGCTCTGCAGTTCATTACCAGATCAAAGCTGCTTTTAAAGAATCCCAAGCCAAAGAGAAGCATCTGAACTTTAATCTCAATATTTTCATAGGTGTTTAAGGAAGCTTACAATAGAGCCACTAAAACACTTAAATACCCATGTCTCTCCTTATATCTAGCTGGCCAGTAGTCTCACTCATGTTTCCAAAGAATCCTCCTTCATTCCTCCTGTTCTGTATTCAACATCTTGATTGTTTCATCCCTCTCCTTTACCAAAATGTGGGCTGGAGTGGGCAGATGTGTGAACAATTTAGGCATTTGAATTTCAAAAGGACATCTGTGAAATAGAATATATAATGTTAAAATAGATTTTCATACATTCAATGAATTATATTTCTGTGACCAGTTTGACATATATCTATTTTTATTTTCATAGCAGGAATTTTACTTATTTCTAAGATTCTTTTTAATAATTTCAGGAAAAAAAAAAAAAAAAACTTTTTATCACTAAACCAAGAACTCACTGCCATCAGGTTAACTGCTACTCATAGTAACACTACAGGACAGAATAGAACTGCACCATAGAACTTCCAAGGCTGATAAATCTTTACAGAAGCAGATTGCCCCTTCACTCTCCTGTGAAATGGCTGGTGGATTTAAACCATTGACCTTTTGGTCAGCAGCTGAATGCCTTAATCACTGTACCACTCGAGAGCCTTTTTTTATCACTGTTGTTGTTGTTGTTATGTGCCGTCAAGTCGGACCCAACTCATATCACTAGATGTCACAAAATATTGATAATATATGATATTATGCATTTAGAGTATCAATATTTCCAAAATGAGAATGCTATTTGTCTTTAGGTATTTGTTAATTAATCAGACAAAATTATTTACTAAAAGGGCTCCTGTGAATTGAATGCCTTATATCCATTCTCATTAAATTATTCGTAACATAAAATCTAAATTTTGTTTAACTGTTTTTTAATTGAAATCATACCAGTTTAAATTGTCTTTTTGCACCTAAATACTGATAATATGAAATTATATAATAAGATGATATAATATAATATGTATCTCCCAGCTGATCCAATTCATAGCCCAAGAAATTTCACTAAGGTCAAGTTAATTCTACAAGTTGGAATTTTGTTTTAACAAAAAATTGCTGAAACAAGAAAAAGTACTGAACAAAAAGAACATCACCAAATGCTAATAAAAACTCCAGTCTCAAAGAGAGATAAAATGCACAATACTCAGACTTGGTTAACTTTTATCTCGTGAAGATGTGAATCTATAAAAACTTCAGAATGACAACACTAGGATTATGTGAAATTTATCTACAGCCTAGTTGAAATAATGCCAGATGCTTCAAAATCCCCTTTTGCTTCTTTGTGCCAACTACTGAAAATTATGTAGGATGGAATAAATATTAAAAAACTTTGCTTCTTTCAATTTGGAATGAGACAGAAAAATACCTTGATAGTATTTGGGAAATATAAAACATAGTTTACATTTGCTGAGCAATTTTATACAAAAATGAGAATGATAATACATGATTTACAGCAGCAAAGATTATGTATTCTCATAAATGAATTGCCAGGTAATTTCAATGTTGGAAGGTCCAATGCTGTGTTAGATTTAAAATCAGATCAAATCAAATCAGTCTATAGTTTACATTCTATTTACATTTGAATTCTTTTTTTTTTAAATCAAGAGCCAAACTTCCAGAAATTTTAGAAATACTAGCAGTCAGTTATATTCCATTGCAAGCTTATTATTATTATTATCTCTATAAAACTCTGATTTTCTCTTTGATCAACAAAATCAAGTTCTGAATTCCAAATGAACACCTGTCAGGTCTGGCACACATTTGTGTTGTTTTCCCATTTTTTATCTTTGTTACAGGAAAAAAAATTATTAAAAAATAGGTGATGAAATACTGTACCATGTGTAGTTTGGAGCTCTTTTCAAGAGTCATAATGTTTAGTTAGCAATTTATGTTGAAAATGAACAAAAAGTACTGTTCTGAATGTTGAGGATAACTAATTTTTTATTTCATTTGTTATCACTCAGACTGATGCTGGATTCCATACAGGGTGGAGAAAGAATATTTTTCACCATTAAGTCAATGTCTAATAGTGAAACTTGGTCTTTCGTCCTGGAAAGGAATCATTTATTTAAGGGGCAATATATCTATTTTTCATTTAGAAGAGGATTTTGTAAGTGCATGTGCAAAATATTTTAAGTTTCCTTAAAAATTGTTTTGGAATCCAAGAAAATCCCAGACTCCCATACCAGGTGACACAACTATTGTGTAGAAAAAATGCTCTGAAAATGACATGATGTAAGCTACAGCGGTCAAAACATGGAGTACCTAGTAATTTTAGTTGAATAAATTAAAAGTAATTTAGGAATAAATAAACCAATGAATGAATTGATGATTAGATGCATGGCTGAATGATATAGCTTATTTAGAAACTTTCCATTTAGTGGGTGGTAGCATGCTAAAATAACTTCTCCAAGCCAGTAAGAGACATCTGAAGAGGGAAGAATTAGTTCATTCCTCCCTAAATCAGCCATATGGTTTAATCAAATTGAGTTATTTTAACACTCAGCATTGAAATAAACGAACGCAGGACAGTTTAAAATTTAACTGGATGTAGCACATAAATTGAAAGCTGCTCAAAACTTGAGTAGTCCATTCATTCTGACTTTTCTCCTGACAAGGTCTTTAAATAATCAATTTGTTTGTGTGCTTGATCATTTATTTTCCTGCAAGAAAGGTACAGTTCTATGAATGTTATAGTATATACCTAAACTCTACCACAAGTAAAGAAGCTCTGGTGGCACAGTGGTTAAGTATTCAGCTGCTAATTAAAAGTCAGTATTTTGAGCTTACCAGAGGGTCTGTGGGAATAAGATATGACAGTCAGCATCCATAAAGATTACCACAGATTTGACTCTCACTCATAATGATTATGCCTAAGGCATTTTACTGCTAACCAGAAGGCTGGTGGTTCTAACCTATCAGCCACTCCTTGGAAAGAAGACTGGGCAATCTACTTCTGTAGTGATACCACATCAGAAACCCAAGGAGGGGTTGTCTAGGAGTCGGATCCAACTCAAACTCAGGGTATTATTATTATTAACATAGTGACTTTATAGGACAGAGCAGAATTGTCCCATAGAGTTTCTAAGGCTGTAAATCTTTATAGGAGAAAATTCCCACATATTTCTCCTGCAGAGCAGCTGTGGCTGGTGGGTTCAAACCATTGACCTTTGAGACAAGGAATTTTTTTTTTTTTCTTTTAAATAGCTGTACACTTAACTACTGTACCACCAGGGCTCCTTCCTTAAAGATTATAGCCTTGGAAACCATATTAGGCAGTTCTACCCTACATATAGAGTTACTATGAATTGGTTTTGGCTTGGTACCTCACCTTACAGTTAATATATCTCCCATTTGCAATTTCTTTTACTTTTAAAGTTTAAGTAATTGAATATGATTATATTCCAAAGCAATATTTGAAAACATAGAATGATCAGAAAGCACTTCTATACACAGGCCAGACCTTGGTGCTTCTAGTGAGCTCCTTGATACACATGTTACTGTGTATCAGGAATGCTGCTTGATCTATAGTTGCTGTAGCCCAAGGTGGAGCTTGCTTCCTATTGGTTTTATTAAAACAAAAAGTTATTCACAGAATGATAGTATCTTAACTAATATTAGTTAAATACCTTATTCCATTTAAAGAGAAAAATAGATTATTAGTATTATGGAGGAATCGTGTGTGTGTGTGTGAGTGTGTACATTAAGCAGGAAAAAAATATGTCTAGTTCTTTAAAATATAATAACAGATTCTCTACCAAGACATATTTGGTTCAACTTTATATTCCCTCTTTTCTAGGGAAAAATACTACAGTAATGTGATTTTAGGAAATAAATACAAAAATTGACATCTGCTTTTTTTTCTTCTCATTTTTCAAAACAATACGTCACAAGCAGAACTTTTTAAACATATCCTAGCACATACTTCATAAAATAATTGATATTTATAATTAGATTAAATGTGCTCTTTTTTTAACATCTTGTCTTGTGTGATAGTTAAGATTCTGTGTCAACTTGGCTGGACCATGATTCTGAGTGGTTTAAGCAGCTGTAGTTTGGTCATTCTCATGATGAGATCTGATGTAAGGTAGTCACCGCTGTGGTGGGATATGCTTTGAGCAGGTAATCAGTTGAAAAGGAGTTTCCTCAAGGGAGTGCCCTGCTTTCAATATATATATATATTGATATTCTGAGAATATTCTGGAACTTTCGGTTGGATCTCGATCCTGCTGTACTGCCTGCTGTTCTTGTGTTCATCAGTCCCTGCAGCTGTGTGAGTCAGAAAAAGGCCTCCGGCTTGATGTTTGACCAGTGAACTTGGGACTTACGAGACTCTCCAAGATTCCTTTTAGTCCACAATCTGCCATTTTACCTACTGATCTTAAAATCACCATTTGCTGAAGTCAGCAGCCTACTATACTGCCTGCTGATCTTTGGTTCATTAGCTCCTGCAGCTGCATGAGTCAGGAAAGGCCTCTAGCTTGGTGTTTGATCCAGGAACTTGGGAACTGCCAGCCTCTAAAACTGTGTGAGCTCTCTCTCTCTCTCTCTCTCTCTCTCTCTCTCTCTCTCTATATATATATATATATTTTTTTTTTTTTTTTACTGGTTAGCTTCTCTGGAGAACCTAGACTAAGATATTTGGTACCAGGAGCAGGGTGTGGCTCTAACAGATATCTAAAATGTGGAAGCACAAGGTGGAGTGTGTCTTTGGACCAGAGATCTCTGTGTTGAGACTACAGAAGAAAAACCACCAAAGAAATGGCAGCATGAGAGCTGAGAGACCAGCACAAAAGAGAGTAATGGGCTTGCCAGCTCAGAGAGCGAGAAAGATGAATGCCTGTGGGCAGGAGTCTTCCTGGTAGAGTGGGGTTGCCTTTGGGCCCTAATTGGTAAAAGACACCAGTATGAGGTGAATCAGCAGACTTGTTGGCCTACAGATCAAGAAAGCTGAGTGTGTGGAGCAGGAAGCTTTCTGACAGAGCAGGTTGCCTTTAGGTATTAATTGGCAGAAGCTGAAAGACCAAGGAGACATGAAGCAGACCTCGTTAATCTCAAAATGTAATACCTCTGAGTCTTGTCCTCTGAGGGCAGAACCACTCCAGCTCCTTTTTTCAAAGTCTGATCTTCACCAACTTGGTTCTGGAGTGTAGGACTGTTATACATGAGTGCCAGTGGGATGGGCCATATCCACTGCCAAAAAGGGAGAGGGTGGGGCTGCCATGACCAAGGGGCAGAAAAACTGATCCTGGCAGGCCAAGGGGGTAATGTCACCACTCTAGATGGAGTAGGAGACATGGGCCACCCAATGAAGGAGATCTGTACAGGTGCCAAGCTGACAAGGAGTGGAAAGTTGCATGTCAACTTTCCTGGGCCATGGTTTTGAGTAGCTGGATGTAGTTATTCCCCATGATGAGATTGCAATCACCTCCATGGTGGAATCTGTTTTGAGTAGATAAGTATTGCCTTCAGGGTGTGACTGGCTTCCCATATATAAAGAGAAGTTTTCAGGAAGGTCTCTCACTTTTTGGCCATTTGGATACTGCATTTGGCCAAGTCTTCAGTGGCCTGCCATATTGCCACATTGCCTGTCGATTATGGAATTGTACCATTTTACCTGTGAACCTCCAGTTTGTCAGCCTCAGCATCCAATAGTTGCATGAGTTAAAAAGAAGCCTCCAGCTTCAATGGGTCAGGAACTAGAGGCTGTGGTTGAGGAGCCTTCATCTGGCCCCTATATTCAGCACTCTAAATTCATGCTTCTAGCCTTCTAAACTGTTAAAAGAATAAATACCTACTTGTTAAAACCATTCACTTGTGGCATGTCTATTATAGCAGCACTTGAGAACCAAGAAATCTTGTTTATATCTTAAACTACGTGTTTATATAGTGATTCTTTTTAACTTAGAGAAGACTGAAACTCAGATTTTTTTTAGTGTTTTCTATGGAAAGTCACACCACTTGTCTGTCTGTTATTCATATTTTGGAAGCTTGCATGTTTCTATGAAGCTGGAAGCTATGCCACTGGTACTTCAAATATCAACATGGTCACCAATAGTGGGCAGGTTTCAGTGAAGCTTCCAGACTAAGATGGACTAGGAAGAAGGATGTGGTGATCTGGTTCTGAAAATAATTGGTCAATGAAAACCTCATGAATAGCAACAGGACACTGTCTGATAGTGTGCCAGAAGATGAGTCTCTCAGGTTGGAAGGCACCCAGAATATGACTTGGGAAGTGCTGTGCCCATAAAATAGAGTCAACCTTAAAGACATGGATGTTGTAAAGATTTTGGGACCTTGGAGAGGCTCGTAAGTCCCAAGTTCACTGGTCAAACATCAAGACATGGATGTTGTAAAGATTTTGGGACATGGCATGACTCCAAATAGGAAGAAACAGCTAGAAATATCCTTTACCAATTGGACTGTGGAATGAATATATAAGCATGAATATAAGGAAATTGGAACTAATCAGAAACGAAAAAGAACATATAAAGATCAATATTAATATTAGATATTAGTGAGCTGAAAGAGACTGAAATTAGTCACTTTGGATCAGACAGTCATATGGCGTACTATGACAAGAATGGCAAATTGAAGTGGAATGATGTTAAATTTATCCCTAAAAAGAACATTTGAAGATCTGTAATGAAACACAGTGCTGTCAGTCATAGGATAATATCCATTTGCTTACAAGTAAGACCAGTTGATAAGACTATTATTCAAATTTATGCAACCATCACTAAAGCTAAAGATGAAGAAAATAGTAGAATATTTTTACCAACTTCTACATTCTGAAATTGATCAAACATGAAATCAAGATGCACTGATAATTACTGGTGATTTAAATTCCAAAGTTGGGAACTAAGATGGATCAATAGTTGGAAAATACAGTTTTAGTGACAGAAACAATGTCAGAGATTGCATGATAGAATTTTGCAGGACCAAGAACTAATTACTAATACTTTTTGCTATACACGTGAACCTCACCAGATGAAATAAACATGAATCAAACCAAGCACACCTGTGGGAGAGAGAGGAAGGGCAAGCTCAATATCATCAGTCAGAACAAGGCCTTGGATCAACTACAGAAAAGACCATCAATTGTTCATACGCAAGTTTAGTTGAAGCTGAAGAAAATTAATACAAGTTCATAGGAGCCAAAGCATGACTTTGAGTATGTCTCATCTGAATGTATAGACTCTCAAGAACAGATTTGACATTGAATATTAATGACTGAAAACCAGGCAAGATGCGGGATGATACAAGGGAATCATACATGAAGAAAGCAAAAATTCTTTAAAAAGACAGAGATGAAAGAAAAGACCAAAATAGATATCAGAAAGCAACTCTGATACTTGCTCTAGAATGTAAATAAGCTAAAGTTAATGGAAGAAACAATGAAGTAAAAAATCTTAACAGAAGATTTCAAAGGGTGGCTCAAGAAGGGAACATAAAGTATTATAATGAAATGTGAAAACAACTGGAGTTAGAAAACCAAAAGGGAAGAACACTCTTGACATTTCTCAACTTTCTCAAGAAGAACTGAAGAAAAAACTCAAGCCTCAAGTTGCATTATTGAAGGATTCTGTGGGCAAAATATTGGATGATGCAGGAAGCAAGAAAATAAGATGGAAGGAATTGGTTGATGTTCAAATATTTCAGGAGGTAATATATGGTCAGGAATAGAAGGTATTGAAGTAAGAAGTCCAAGTTGAGCTGAAGGCATTGTTGAAAAAGAAGGCACCAGGAATTGAAGCTATACCAATTGAAATATTTCAGCAAAATGATACAGTGCTGGAGGTGCTCAGTACCTATGTACAGAAATTTGGAAGAAAGCTACCTGCCCAACTACTAGAAGGAATTCATATTTGTGTCCATTCCAAAGAAAGGAATTCATATTTGTGTCCATATGCAACAGAATGAAGATTTATCAAATAGTAGGAGCTCTGGTAGCATAGTGCCTAAGGCACTTGACTGCTAACCAGAAGGCTGGCGGTTCAAACCCACCAGCCACTCCTCGAAAGGAAGGTGGGGCAATACTACTTCCATAGTGATACTGCCTCGGAAACCCAAGGAGGGGTCGCTATGAGTCGGGGCCGACTCGACGGGATGCAACAACAGCAACATTATTAATAAACACAATTAATTATGCTGAACAGAATTCAAACATGGTTGCAGCAGCACGTCAACAGGAAACTGCTAAAAAACCAAGCCAGATTCAGAAAAGATGTAAAACAAAAGACATCATTGCTGAGGTCACATGGATCTTGGATGCAAACAGAGAATAAAAGAAATATTTTTACCTATGTTTTACTGACTATGCAAAGGCTTTCAACTGTGTGGATCATAGAAAATTATGGATAACATTGGAAAGAATGGGAATTCCAGAACTTTTAACTATCCTCATGTGGAACTCATACATAGACCAATAGACAGTGAGGGTTCAAACAAAACAAGAGGATAGTGTATGGCTTAAAATCAGGAAAGGTGTGTGTCAAAGTTATATCCTTTCACCATACTTAGTCAATTTTATGCTTAGCATATAATCCTAGTAGCTGAACTATATGAAGAAGAATGTGGCACCAATTAGAGGAAGACTTGTAACCCAGGTCCTAACCCTTCAGCCCTTGCGTGGACTTATTTGGTAACAGTGATTTTCATGCTAATAAGAACTTCATTACATTGTTCTTCAGAGACTAACAGCTTCAACCTGAGGCAACCAGCCCAAACCATTTTTTAATTGTTTTGAACTTCGCACATTCTCCATTCCAAAGGACCAGCATAACCAATCTTTCACATACCAGACAAAATTCCTCAACTTTCTGGAGCCCAGGTCCCCTAACACTTCCATCACAACTGCTCAGTGAATTAAAATTAACCTATCCCCTTAATTCAAGGCAAGAACAATCTGAACCAATCACTAGTGAAAATACAAACTTCCCTATTTTCAAACCCCATAAATTAATAACTCTTACTTCACGGAGTCCTATCTGAGAAATTCTCCTCCTGGCTCTTTACGTAGGGTTCTTCAATAAATCTACTTTCTCTTTCTCAAATACTGGTATTCAGTGATTGAATTCTGTGTGCACCAGGCATGAATCTATGTTTGGTGTGGTAACAGACTCAGTACTAACCTGAAATATGCAGATGACCCAACCTTGTTTGCTGAAATTGAAGAGGACTTGAAGCACTTATTGATGGAAATCAAAGACTACACCATCCAGTATGGATTACACTTCAACATAAAGAAAAAAAAAAAAAAAAAAAACCCTAACAACTGGTTCAATAAACAACATCACGATAAACAGATAAAGTATTGAAATTATTAAGGATTTCATTATACTTGTATTCACAGTCAACACCCATTAAAGCAGCAGTCAAGAAATCAAATGGAGTATTACATTGGGCAAATCTGTTGCAAAAGACCTTTTCACAGTGTTAAAGAGCAAAGATATCACTTTGAGGAATAAAGTGTACCTGACCCGAGCTATGCCATTTTCAATCACCTCATATGTATGTGAAAGCTGGAGAATGAATAACAAAGGTGAAAAAAATTGATACCTTTTAATTATGGTGTTCAGTAGACTTCCAGAAGAATGAACAAATATGGCTTGGAAGAAGTACATTTGGAAAGCTCCTTAGCAGTAAGGATGGACAGACTTCATCTCGTGTACTTTCATCATGTTATCAGGAAGGATCAGTCCCCAGAGAAGGACATTATGCTTGGTACAGTAGAGGATCAGCAAAAAGAGGATGACAGTCAAGGAGGTGAATTGACACACTGGCTACAACTGGCTCAAGCATAGCAACGATATTGAGGATAACATTATTTCCTTGTTGTACGTAAATTCTCTATCAGTCAGAACCTACTCAATGTCACCTAACAACAATGACAAACAAAGTCAATCTTCGTATTTTTATATTTCTTGTTGAGCAATCTGCTTTACAATACAAAGGCATTTTTCAAAAGCAAGTTTTTCTTGGAACAAACAACTAAGAACTTAATGCTTTGTGTATGGTTTAATGCTGAAGCAGAATTTCCCAAGTACTGTCTATTGTAGAAACAAGAGAATAAGAGAAATGTTGTGTTTATGTTTTTCTGGACATATACTGGACAAATACTGTCCCATGTCAAATACTAGTAAATTACAGAACCAGACTGAGAACTCAGGATGTGTGTCTCATGCTATTTGAAATGCTAGAAACTAACAAACAAAACTATTTCATACATTACTAGAAAACTTACTGCCCAACCTACTTCTCAAGGCACAAAAAAAGGAAATTTAAAATTCTCACTATTAAGTCAATATGTCAGCATTCACTATAAATAGCTCTTCAAATTTGTAATGATTTGGAAGAGAAAGTAGTACTCTTTCCACCGTAATATATGTAACATAGTATGGAAAGTAAACAAAGACTATCTACCAATCCAAATCTTCTCTGAAAATGAGAAAATATTTCTCTCAAAAATACAAATTTGAGCATGTGTATGTTGTCAAAAAAATCCAAACCCACTGCCGTTGAGTTGGTTCTGACTCATAGTGACCCCTCCTGGGGTTTCTGAGGCAGTATCACTACAGAAGTAGATTGCTCAGTCTTCCTTCCAAGGAGTGGCTGGTGGGTTTAAACCCCCACCCCTCTGGTTAGCAGTCAAATGCCTTAGGCACTACCACCAGAGCTCCTTTGTGTATGTTAGGAAGAAAATAAAAAAAAATGACTAACAATGAACATTGATCCAAGTTTAGAAGAAGGAATTTTCAAGTCAATTTTATCTTTTAAATACATTCTTTATAAAATTGTATCACTATATGTTTCTATTTTCATGTTAGTTGCCTTCTGCTGTGTATTGGCATTATTAAAACCAAGTAAGAGATGCAGCAGAAGTTACATATTGCATTCCAAAATATGTACATCTGCTCTTTCTTAAGGACAAAATAGGCACCATATAAACATCACTGTAACTTTAAAATAAGTAACTGCAGGCCCTGAAAGCTGTTTCTTAGTATTCCAAATTGATAATCTAACAAATAAATGTTGAAAGAAATAACTTTGTACTGTTTCTGTAAGCCAAAATATCCTTGCTGATGAGTTTTATTTAGTCAGAGCAGTATTTTAGTTTTATTTTGTTTTGTTTGGTATTAATATTACTGAATTATAATATCTTTTATTGGACAGGAGAAGGTGCCAGCTGCTTTATGCTCCCATAGGGTAATACCACTCCATCCTCTTAAACATTGCCACATTACCTAGCTGTACTGGAAGATATTTGATTTTATGTCCACTGTATAATATTAAAGGCACTTTGGTGACATAGTGAGTAAGGCATTTGGCTACTAACCAGAAGGTCAGTGGTTCACATCCACTAGCTGCTCCATGGGAGGAAGATGAGGCAATCAATGTACTTCCATTAAGATTAACAACCTTGGAAATCCAATGGGGATCACTATGAGTTGGTATCAACTTGGCAACACTGTTTGTTTGTTTTTTGTTTTGTTTTTTTTGGTGTCATGTTAAGGTAATCACATGTATTTGATATAGACAATCAAAGGCAGAGTAGAAAATCTGTAATTAAAAAGTTGAGGAATTTTTAGTTGAAGAATATCACATAAAAGTGATTAGAGTTCTGATCTGTAGAATTGCTAAATCTACAACTGTAGGGTAAAGTCAAAGAACAGAATGCTAAATTTAGACAAAATAATTGAGACGAATGTCCAATGAAAGTGGAAAACCATATGCTAATGATGAAAAGCTATGCAATTTGGTCCAAATTAACTGCTTGAGGATAATAATGTGTGCTGGGATAATGGGATGATTGAAGGAGAAAGAGGTGGAGGAAAGGATGGTATGTAGAAACATGAATTACAAATGAAAATAAATATGATGATGAGAAATATTTCTAAGGGCATTTTGCCAAATGAAAAAAATCCATTAGAAAGTTTAGTTTGCTATGAGAATGATGAGGCTATTAATTATAACAGACCAGACAGGATTAAAGATAATATTTATAAAGTAGGATTAATTGTGTTTTAATATGCTAACTATGGTCTAACTACTAATTATTTGAGAAAAAATGACCAGTATGTGGGTGGAAATGAAAATTCATGATCAAAAATAGTTAAGTAAAACTTGGCTAAACTACCCTGTAATCATTTTAATATTTTTTATTTAAGTAGTTTTTCATCAGTGAGTCACAAATATGGATATTCAAAAAAGATAATAGAAAATCAATTATTTTTTTAAAAAAAGGATAAAACATGACAGCTCAGATAAAATATCTATATATAAAGAAAGAGTTTTACATTTTTCTCAATTCCTTTCATATTTCACATCTCCCCCCAATGAAATTAATATCTGAAAAACTATACAAACTATCAAAAATTCTTGTAAGAGTACTTCTTAAAACAAACCTGATACATGGATTTGAGGAGTTCATGTTTTTCCTTACTACCTTACTACCATGGCAAATTTGGTTGACAAAGAGTGTGGCATAAAGTGGTAGTTTTTAGGTTTTCACTCAAAAACTTCCCTAAGATTCTTTTGCAAGTTTTGCCATACTCCTTGGAAAATTACACATACATTTTTTTTTTTTGCATCCAGTGTCCATGGTATTTGTAAATCTCATGAAGTTTATTCATATATCCTAGTTTTGTAATCCCTTCATTATAAAACAAAAATCCTAATAAACAACATGATGATAAAAAGAGAATACATTGAAGTTATCCAAAGTTTCATTTTACTTGTATTCATAATCAATGTCCATGAAAGTAACACTCAAGAAATCAAACAACATATTGCACTGGGAAAATCTGATGATGCAAAAGACCCCAGTGGGAAGAAGCAAAAATGTCACTTTGATGACTAGGGTGCACCTAACCTAAGTCATGACAATCTCCATCTCCTCATATTCATGCAAAACTCAGAAAACTAAAAAGGAAGATCAAAGGAGAAATTATATATTTGAATTACAATGTTTGAGAAGAATATTAAATGTACCAAGAACTTCCAGAAGAATGAACAGCTCTGTCTTTGAGTAAGCAAGGATAAGGACACTTAGTCTTGCTTACTTTGGACATTATTTTGATTACTGAGTGCCACTCTAACAGAAATGAGTTGCTGGAAGAAACAGGAGTTTATTCTCTTATAGTTTTGGGAGCCAGAGGTCTGAGTTCAAAGTGCCAGGCTCTAGGGGCTGGGTGAAATCCCCTTGACCTTGGGCTTCAGCTCTGCCTCTTGGTACCAGCTAACTGAAGCTAGATGTATCTCTTTATTCAGGCCAGCTGTTGGCTGCTGAGGATGACAAACTCAAGGTTGACAAGTGAAAAGACACAGTCCCCATGTTAACAAACCACACAGCAGGTCATCGGTTCATGTCCATTGAAAGTCCCAAGATTGGCAGAGCATGGCAGGATGCTGAACAATGACTCAGCTACATGCAGAGTTCAAGCATGCCATAACCTGGAAATCTTCCAGAAATTTGCTTCTTACGTACTAGAAGCAGACCACATCCCTAAAGCAGATACTCAGCTGCTTCAATAGATTCCACCATGGAGTTAGTTACCAGTCTCACCATGGAGAATTACTACATCCAGCTTCCCAGCCACTCAGCCTAGCCAAGTTGATACACAAACTTAACTAAGACATGTTATAAAAAATGGGCCAACCCCTGCAGAAGGATATGGTGCTTGGTAAAGTAGAAAGTAGGTGGAAAAGAGAAAGAGGCTCAAGGTGATGATTTTGATACAGAGGCTGCAACCATGAGCTCAAACATACTTACTACAGTGAGGATAGCTCAGGACTGGAAAACATTTTGTTCTGTTATACTTGGGGGTCATTATGAGTTAGAACTGATTCTACTGCATCTAACAACAAAAATACAACAATCCCTTGTGCAAAATGTATCTTAACTTTCCCATCTGAAATCTAATTGCCAAGCAACATCAAGTTATCTGTTCATTTTTCCCGAACGCAATTCTATATATCACTGAATTTTCAAAACCATGAAACTTTTTAGTAGTTTGAATCCTGAAATTATTTTTTTTTAATTTCTCTATTACTCTCTTATTTTCTAATATCCAATGACCTGCCATTCATTCTTCACAAGAAGTAATCCACTTTCACTGAGTCGATTCCGAATCATAGCAATTCAGTAGGATAGAGTAGAACTGCTTCACAAGGTTCCCAAGTTCATTAATGTTTATAGAAACAGACTGCCTTGTCTTTCTCCCATATAGTAGCTCATGGATTCCAACTGCCAACCTTTCAGTTAGCAGCCCAATTTTTTAACCACTTTACCACCAGAGCTCCTTTACAAGCAGTAAAGTAACTTTAAAAATAAATGTTTATTACTTTAATTTCCAGATGTGATTATTTGCAATGTTTTCTATAATTTATAGTAAAGGGAATTATGATTGTCCAACAACTGACAAGGTATTGAAATTGATCTTCTCTCCTTAGTATATTACTAAACCTTTCTATTTATCCATATTTCTAACCATTAATCATTATCCATGATTATTTCAATTTCCATGCTTGGAGTCTGTTCTGAGTTTTGGGTTTACTTTCAATTAAATAATTTCACTCACTATCTTCATATTCTGTCTTCCATTATTTTTACCCATTTTTTAATTCAAGAGATGTTGTTAAAGTAAATAAAAGTTAGTTTCTTATTTATTCATTGCCCACACAAAAAAAATTGACCCCTGTAACCTTATCCTGATTTTACTCCTTTTTCCATTACCTAAAGTCAACACATTTCTGCCTGGACGTTGTTTCCAAATTCATGATCACCTCACCTTCATGATTCTGTCTTGTCTCCTAATTTTCTCCTATTTCAACATACATATATTTTACACTTTAAAACAGGCATTTAAAATATATACTTTAGAGAGTTCTGGTAAGATGGTGAAATGGACAGAAAGACTGCACAGACCCTCTTCAACAAAGAAAAGGGGAACCAATTAACACAGACACAGAAGATAATCCAGGACCCCTGAGCCTTGAAGGGAAGGATATAGAAGTGGACTAAACTCCAGCTAGCAGAAGAATTTGCATGAAAATACCAAAAAAGGAGACATATGGAGCTGTGGTCTGGCAGCAATCCTGACGGCACAGACAGCTTGGAACTAACCTAAAAAGTAACCTAAGAATTAACCTAAAAATTGGCCCTGCTAGCCAGGGGCTGCATGGAGGACTTCTCTGGTGGCTGGGGAATGAAATGGGAGGCACCAGAGAGGACAGCAGGCTGAGCTGTGGACTTTTGTCTGTCTGGAGGGTGCAACCACTTTGAATGTTTACAAGTGGCTTGACCATTTTGGATATTTAAAGTGACAGTATTCTCTCAGGTTCCAGGGACTTAAGAACAGACTTCATTTGCCAATAACCCCAAGGACAATCTGTGCTCAGACAACTGGAAAGGTGTGACCTTCACCTTGTTACTCTTATACCCCACACCCTCTTGGTGAATGGAGGTGCAGCCAGCCCCCACTCCCACCCACCTTCTGGGCCAGCAGGAACTCTGTTCCAGTCTGTGTGCTCATAAGGAGCCTGGGTGCCCTGCCCTACTCTTCTCCTTTTTTTTTTTTCCAAGTTGCTTAAACAAACAGGAACAATCTTTTAAAAAATGAAATAAATGGAGTTCCGGCAAGATGGCGGACTAGGCAGAAGGATTGCACAGACCCTCTTCAACAAAGAAAAGGGAAACCAAT
>NW_006922420.1:167153-171957 GCF_000298275.1 Orycteropus afer afer
AAAGGAAAACTAAGGGACTGGATGAAAGAAAAAAAATAATGGAACCAGGGAAAGGGAAGCCAATAAATAAATAAATAAACAAACAAACAAACAAACAAACAAGAACAGGAGATGTAAAAGGTGTGCAGGGAGGATAAAAAGAGGAAGATAAAAAGAATAATTTTAAAACAAAAACAGAACTGTGAGGTGCAGAACACTGCACCCAGGCTTTGTGAGGACAGAGACCAGGAATGAATTTCCGATGTTCAAGAAGTTGGGTGGAGACGGGATGGCCACACCTGTTTAGCTAGAGGGTGTGGGATATAAGAGCAACAAGTGAATGTTTCACCTTTCCAGTCCTCCATCTCCAGTGCAGTCACCCTGCTGTTCCTGGCAAGAGAAGCCCACTCTTATGTCACCATCCAGGTATGAATGCCACTTACCTACATCCAAAATGGCCCAGCCCACTGCCCGCTAACATTCACAATGGCTGCACTCTCAAGACAGCCTCTGGCAATCTACAGGTCCATTTGTTTCCTACCCCGTCATTTTGATTTCTGGTTGTCAGGCACCAATGCAGTGCTTGCCCATTCAGTGCTTGTGGGGCAGACCTGATTCTGAGGTTGCTATAGGGAATTTTTGTTTTGTTTTGTTTTTATGTCTGTGCCCCCAGGACAGCCACAGTCTGCCACTCTGTTTCTCTCCTATTCACTGTTTTCATTCAGGTTCTTTTACTAGTTGGTATTTAATCCACTTCTTTATCCTTCCCTTCAAAGCCCACGTTTCCAGGATCATCTTCTGTATCACTTTTTAATCTTTCTCCCATTGCTTTGTTTCAGATGGTCTGTGTAGCTTGTCTCCATATTCCACCATCTTGCCAAAATTCTGTACTTATTTTTCAGCAGTTCAAACCCACCAGCCACTCCTTGGAAAGAAGATTGGGCAATCTACTTCCATAGTGATACTGCCTCGGAAACCCAAGGAAGGGTCACTATGAGTCGGGTCCGACTCAATGGCACATAACAAAAACATAAGTGACTTTCTGAGGCACTATTAAGTTATCACTCTCTCCTCTATACCATTCTTCCTTTTATTAAGTTCAAATTCAAACAGGATCTATACTCATGTTTACAAGATACTCCATACTGTATCAAATTATTTAATTGTCACTGTAAAGCTTACACCTGCCTTCCCACCTGTACCTGTGATAGATTTTACATACTCTAAACACTAAAATAGGAACCCTGGTAGTATAGTGCCTAAGGCACTTGACTACTAACCAGAAGGCTGGTGGTTCAAACCCACCAGTCACTCCTAGGAAGGAAGGTTGAGCAATCTACTTCCGTAGTGATAGCCCCTCAGAAACCCAAGGAGGGGTCACTATGAGTTGGGTCTGACTCGATGGAAAATAACAACAACAACAACACTAAACTATGATATGTCAGGTCCCCCAGAATTCTTCAATTATCCCAAATAAATCCCAAATAATTAGGCATTCAATTGGAACTAGCAAATTTTCAACGCAAGTGATCAATATATTTTTCTGTCTGGAATTGGGCAAGATGATAGAGAGAGGTCTGGATGACAAGTGTCCTGATGGTTAAACAGAGTAGCTGAGTGTTAGCCACTTGCTTAAAATGTCTGGAGCTATCAGGAAAATGATAAGCTGAAATGTCTGACTTAGACATTCCACTAGCGTTATATCTCTCTATCGATTCTGTAGGATGAATTAAGTCGTGTTAAAATTACCTTGTTATAAAACAAACTGTTTGTCTTATAATATTTCTATAAAGGGAGCACATATATATATATATTTTTTTTTAATTGTGATTTGGGTGAACGTTTACAGTGCAAATTCCCTTTCCATACAGCAGTTCACACACACGTTTTCTCATGACATTGACTACAACTTACCCCAAAGCAACAGGTCCCCTCCCACTTCCTCCCCATAGTCACCTCTACTATGTGTCCATCCCTCCATGCATTCCTGCCCCCTGCATTTTGTCCCTGTGCATAAACATTCCTTCTTTCTCCCATGATTGTTCTCTCCAACATCTACCTCAGGTACATGTTCATATGCCTTTCTGCTTGGCTGGAAGCCACAGATGTGGATTCAATTCCAGACCAGAAGGGCAGTTAGAGACCATAGTCTCAGTGGTTCCACCAGGCTCCGTCAGGCCAGCAAACATGGTTCTCCCCCCTTTTTTTTTTTTTTTTTAATGATTTTGAGTTTTGTTTCACATTGTTCTCCCTCTCTATCCAGGATCTCCTATGTAGATCCCCTCCAAGTGGTTGACAGTGGTAGCTGGGCACCATCTAGTTCTTTTGGACTCATAGTCATATAGGCCACCATATATTGCATGGTGTACCAGTACTAGAACTAACTGCTTTCAAGAATCTTTGGTATTCTTCTATCTTCTTTGCTCTGGATGAAGAGAGACACATTGTTGCCTCTAGATGGCTGCTTGCAAGCTTTTAAGAGCCCAGTTGCTACTCGCCAAAGTAGGAGGTGGAACAATGTTTGTATAGTATATTATGCCAGTTGAGCTTGATGTCCCCTGTGACGATGGTCCCAAACCTACAGGTTTGACTACACTCTCCCTCTGGGTAGCTGGCTGTCCCTAAGAAGTGACTACAACCTTGTCCCTTGCCAGCTCTACTATACCCCTGGGAATTCTTACAAATCATACAAATACACTTGTAGAACCATTGCTGCTAACCCTATACATGATCTTGGGTACACTCCCTGTTGCATGGAATTTCCTAGTAGTTCAGCCTGTCCACCCATCTATCCACCCATATACCCATGTTTGCCTTCATTTACAACACAGTACTGTATGTGCAAAAGGGTTCATGGTTGTCTGCAGTTCCATGTACCTCTCTATGGCTTCCTCTTCCTCAATGCCACCATGTTGATCACTCACATTTGATATATTGCCCTTCTCTTTACTCAAATGACTACTTATCTCTATCTATCTAACAATGTTTCCTCCCCTCCCCTGCCACCCCTAGTAACTAATAAAGAAAATTTCCTTCCATATATAAACCGTTCCTTGATTTTTACAATAACGGACTAATATTTGTCTTTCTGCAATTGACTTATTTCACTCAGCATAATGTCCTCCAATTTCATCCACATTATGTGGTGTTTTACAGATTCAGGGTTATTCTTTAGGGTCCCATAGTATTCCATTGTGTGTATGTTCCATAGTTTGGTTAACCATTCCTCAGTTGATGGACACCTAGGTTGTTTCCAAATTCTTGCTATTATGAATAGTTCTGCAATGAACTTGGGTGTGCATATGTCTTTTCTTGTCATGGCTCTGTTCTTTAGGATATATGCTTAGTAATGTAATGGCTGGATCAAATGGTATTTCTGCTTTCAACTTTTCAAGGAATTGCCATACTGCTTTCAACAGTGGCTGTAACATTTTACAGTCCCACTAGCAGTGTATGAGAGTCCCAAAGTCTCCACATCCTTGCCAAAATTTTTTGTTTTCTGTCTTGTTGAACTTTGTTGCTAGTGTGGGGGCAATATGGTATCTCATTGTTTTTTCGATTTGCATCTCTCTAATGGCTAGTGATCATGAACATTTCTTCATATGTTTTTAGGCAGCTTGAATATCCTCCTTGGTGAAGTGTCTTTTCACATCTTCTACTCACTTTTTAATTGGATTATTTGTCTTTTTGTTATTGAGGTGTTGGAGTTTTCTCTAAATTCTAGAGATAAGTACCTTGTCAGATATGTCATTCCCAAATATTTTTTCCCAATCTGTAGATTCTCTTTTGACTCTTTTGGAGAAGTCTTCAGAAGCATATAAAACTTTAATTTTTAAGAGGTCCCAGTCACTTCTCTTCTGCTGTTTGTGCTTTTGGCGTTATGCTTGATAGTCTATTTATGCCATATATTAGGACCCTTAAATTTACCCCTAGTTTTTCCTTAAGGGAACTCTATAGTTTTAGGTTTCACATTTAAGTCTTTGATCCATCAGGAGGTAGTTTCTGTGTATGGTGTGAGGTGCTGATCTTGTTTCTTTTTTCTGCAAATGGATCTCCAGTTTTGCCAGCACCATTTATTAAACAAATATTCTCTTCCCCATTTAATAGATTTTGGCCCCTTGTCAAACATCAGCTAAGCATACGTCAATAGATCTATTTCTGGGTTCTCAATTCTCTTCAACTGGTCTATACATCTGTCATTATACCAATATCAGGCAGTTTTGACTACTGTGGCTGAATAGTAGGTTTTGAGATCCAGCAGTGTGAGACCTCTTACTTTGTCCATCTTCTTCAATAGTGCTTTGGTTATCTGAGGTCTCTTTCTTTTAAATATACAGTTAGTGATTGATTTTTTCATATCCTAAAAGAATGTTGATGGGATCTGGATTGAGATTGCATTGAATGTATAGATTGCTTTGGGTAGAATTGACATTTTCACAGTGTTCAATCTTCCTATCCACGAGCATAGTATGTTCTTCCCTTTATGTAGATCTCTTATGGTTTCTTAAAGTAGCTTTTTATAGTTTTCTTTGTACAGGTCTTTTGTGTCCCTGGTAAGATTTATTCCCAGGTATTTTATTTTTGGGGGTTGTTGTTTTTGTTATGTGCTGTCAAGTCAGACTGACTCATAGCGACCCCTCCTTGGGTTTCCAAGGCAGTATCACTACGGAAGTAGATTGCCCCATCTGCCTTCCAAGGAGTGGCTGGTGGGTTTGAACTGCCAGCCTTCTGGTGAGCAGTCAAGTGCCTTAGGCACTACGCTACCAGAGCTCAGTAGCATAGTGCCTAAAGCACTTGACTGCTCACCAGAAGGCTGGCGCTTCAA
>NW_006922420.1:172712-181980 GCF_000298275.1 Orycteropus afer afer
GGATGACATTGATTGTTTTTCTAATGTTGAACCATCCTTGCATACCTGATATGAACCCCACTTGGTCATGATGAATGATTTTCTTGATATGTTGTTGAAGTCTATGGCTAGGATTTAGTTGAAGATATTTGCATCTATATTCATGATGGATATTATTCTGTAGTGATATCTTTGCCTGCTTTTGATATCAAGGTTATGCTTACCTCATAAAATGAGTTAGCAAGAATTCCATTCTTTTCTATGTTTTGGAATAATTTGAGTAGGATTGGTATCAGTTCTACTCTGAATGTTTGGTAGAATTCTCCAGTGAAACAGCCTGGATAAAAGACTTAAACATGAAACCTAAAACTATAGAGTTCCTCAAGGACAAATTAGGAACTAATTTAGGGGCCCTAATATATGGCATAAATAGACTATAAAGCATAACCCAAAATGCAAAAAACAGCACAAGATCAACTAGATAAATGGGACCTTCTAAAAATTAAATATTTATGTGCTTTCAAAGACTTCTCCAAAACAGTCAAAAGAAAAGTTACAGATTGGGAAAAAAATATTTGGGAATGACATATCTAACATGGGACTTATCTCTAGAATCTATAGAAAACTCCAACACCTCAATAACAAAAAGACAAAAAATCCAATTAAAAAGTGGGTAGAAGATGTGAATAAACTCTTCACCAAAGAGAATATACAGGTGGCCAACAAACATATGAAGAAATGCTTATGATCATTAGCCATTAGAGAGATGCAAATCAAAAGAACAATGAGATACCATCTTGCCTCAGCACTGGTAGCAAAGTTCAAGAAGACAGAAAATAAATGCTGGAGAGGATGTGGAGACTTTGGGACTCTCATACACTGCTGGTGGGACTGTCAAATGATATAACCACTGTGTAAAGCAGTATGTCAATTCCTTTAAAAGTTGGAATTAGAAATACCATTTGACCCAGACGTTCCATTACTAGGTACATATCCTAAGGAAGTGAGAGTCATGACAAGAACAGAAATATGCAGTCATGTTCATTGCAGCACTATTTGCAATAGCCAAAAGATGGAAACAACCAAGGTGTCCATCAACTGAGGAAAGGATAACTAAGCTTTTTTATATACACTCAATGGAATACTATGCAACCCTAAAGAATAACCTAGAATCTGCAAAACACCACGTAACGAGGATGAACTTGGAGGACATTATGCTGAGTGAAATAACTCAATCACAGAAAGACAAATATTGTATTAGTCAGTTATTGTAAAAAGTCAAGGAAATTTTTATATATGGAAGGGAATTTTCTTTGTTGATTATGAAAGGTGGGAGGGGAGGGGAGAGAACACTTTTAGATAGGAAGAGATAAGTATTGATTTGGGTAAAGAGAAGGGCAATGCACCAAATATGAGTGATCAACACAATGACATTGAGGAAGAGGAAGACAGAGAGAGGTACATGGGAGGTGCAGACAACAAAGATGAACCCTTTTGCGCATACAGTACTGTGTTGTCAGTGAAGGCAAACATGGGTATATGGGTGGATAGATGAGTTAACAGGCTAAACTATTAGGTATGTCTATCCAACTAAGATTGTACCCAAGACCATGTATAGGGTTGGTAGACAATGGTTCTACAAGTGTATTTGTATGTTCTGTAAGAATTCCCAGATGTATAGTAGAGCTGACAAGGGTCAAGGTTGTAGTCACTTCTTGGTGACAGCCAGCTATCCAGAGGGACTGAGTAGTTGAACCTGTGGACTCAGGACCATCCTCACAGGGGACATCAAGCTCAATTGGCATAATGTACCACACAAAACATTGTTCCACCTCTTACCTACTTTGCTGAGTAGCGACTGGGATCTTAAAAGTTTGCAATCAGCCATCTAGATGCAACGATAAGTCTCTCCTTGTCCAGAGCAAAGAAGAATGAAGAAAACCAAACATTAATGGAAAACAATTAGTCCAAGTGACTGGTACACTGTATGATCTTCAGCCTATACGACCAGAACTAGATGGTGTCTGGCTACCACTGTCAACCACTCAGAGGGGGATCTGTATAGGAGATCCTGGATAGAGAGGGAGAACAATGTAGAACAAAATTCAGAATCATTTGGAAACAAAAAAGGGGGGGGGTGGTACCAGGTTTGCTGGTCTGATAGAGGCTGTGGTATCACTGAGATTATGGCCCCTAGCTGCCCTTTAGATCTGGAATTGAACCCACACCTATGGCTTTCAGCCAAACAAACAAACAACAAAAAAAACAGGCATGTGAGGTAAATAATTACACTAGGTAGATACACTGCTTGGAGAGAACAATCATGGGACAAAGAAGGTGTGTTTATGCACAGGGAGACAGCTCAGGGGGCTGGAGTGCATGGATGGATGGAAACAGGGAAGAGGCAACTATTGGAGACAAGTGTGAAGGGAGCTGTTGCATTGGGGTAAATTGTAGTTGATGTCACAAGACGAAGTGTATGTGAATTGCTATGTGGAAACTGAATTTGCTTTGTAAACTTTCACCCAAATCACAATTAAAAAAAAATAATAATAAATAAAATAAAATAAATAAACATGGGGAGGGAACATAGCTGAAATGCCAAAATCACATTGATATATGTATTAACTAAATATTTACAATTCATTATCACTATTATTGCTATGAGGAACCCTGGTGATGTAGTGGATAAAATGTGTTGTTGCTAACCTTAAGGTCAGCAAATTCAGAGTGCTGGCTCTATGGGCTGGGTGAAGGCCACTTAACCTTAGGCTTAAGTGCTATCTTGTGGTCCAGACCCACTGAAGCTTGAGGCATCTCTTATCTCAGACATCTGGTGGTTGCTGAGGCTGACAAATTCAAGGTCAGCAAGTACAATGGCACAATCCTGAACTCACCAGTAGTGCCACTGAAGATGTGACAATCTGCTCCATTAGGATTTAGAACCTTGGAAACTATATTGGGCAGTTCTACTCTGTCTTAGAGAGTTACTATGAATCAGAATCACTGGAACTTTGGGAAGGTTTTATTTCTTTTCATAAATGCAAGTTTACATTCAAATTCCAAGGAAATGAATTTAATTACTAGCTTTCTTTCAGAGAATATAAATCACAAAGCTTACTTTTCATGTGTGCAGCAAAGCATTTCTGTTTAAGCCACCAGAAATGCTTAGAGCAGCATATTTATAAGAGAAAATGTTAATATAAATATTGAAAAAGTGAACACTGTGAATGAAACACTGAAATATCTATTATCCACAAGAAAGCCAGAAAATAGTTTCCATACCATTACTACATACACTCATATACACACACACACAGATGCACACACATGTTTAATAAACCTTATTAGTTTCAATTGTTAAATGGAGCATAGGAATTTAGCTTTACCCTGTATACCAGATTTTCATGAAAAATAAGTAGTTATTGACATACATAAATCTGCATTTCTTCTGTAAACAGCAAATTTTCTTTTCTTTTGGTAATAAAACTTTTCAGAAATTTTAGGTTGATTGTTTCTTTCCCAGTCTTTTTGTTTTGTTTTGTTTTAGTTTCTATTTTTCATACTTTTAAATATATCAAGATCAAATAATAGTTTTCTAGAACTGTAAAAATTACAATCAATATATATTATCACATCTAAAGAAACATGATTATTTGCTGGTACTTTAAAAAATGCTGTCTAATCAAAGAGCATGAAATGGAGTGTGTATCTGAAAATCAATGTGTATAGAGATGGTTTTCATTAAATTTATTTATTGCTAGATGCCCATATACAGTAATAAATTTTGTAGAGAATACTGCAGTGAGAATTACTGTGAAAAAACTATAATTTAATATCATTTACTTTGTTATTTAAATAATTATAACATTACTGAAATTAGGTTCCAAACAACAGCATCCTTTCCATTTAAAATGTACTTACTCAATAGTCTTTTTTCCACTTAGAAATATAATTAGATTCAAGATTTAAAATACCCACATAAATTCTACATTAGCAGTGATATCAATTTAATAAATTTATCTATGTATTTTAATGAATAGACTTTTTATTTTGCTTGTCAAATGAAGTAACTAGTAAAACATATTCAATTATTTTTAACTCAGAAAATTTAGATTGGCCATTTGTAGTTCACAAAACAATGATCATAAGTGAAAGTACCGAAGCCCTCTTTTGTGCTGGGTATGATGCAATAAAATGTGTCTTCATTCATATATAAATAAAATCAATGCTTCCCATTTCTATACAAATTTATACTCCAACTACAGACTGTATGTGATTTGTTACAGATGAAAGAGTACTTGGATATGCTTTTTTATACTCAGCACAACTTTAACATTTGGACAATTTAACCAGTAACCAGTCCTAAAGAAAATTTGAAATATGTATGTCTCTTACTTCTCTAAGTAGTTCTGGTGACACGTGCCTAAGACATCTGAGTCCTAACCAGAATGTTCGTGGTTCAAACTCACCAACTTCTCCTAAGAAGGAAGATAGGGCAATCTACTTCCATAATGATTTGTCACCCTGGGAATCCAATAGGGGTTGCTATGAGTCAGAATCTACTTGATGGCAGTGGGTTTGAGCTTGCTTACTCCTCTGGAAATACCATAAGTGGATGGTTTAACAAACAGGAATTTACTCTCCTACAGTTTAGAAGGCTAGAAGTCCAAATTCAGAGTGTTGGCTATATGGGCTGGGTGAAAACCCCTTAACCTTAGGCTTAAGCTCTATCTCTTGATCCAGACCCACTGAAGCTAGAGGCATCTCCTATCTCAGACATCTGCTGGCTGCTGAGACTGACAAACTCAAGGTCAGCAGGTAAAATGGCACGATCCTAAAATCAGCCGTAAACATCGCAGGCCACTGAGATGAAGACTCACGCAAATGCAGAATCCAGATGTGCAAAAAAGCTAGAGACCTTTCTCGAAGCATGTCTTTATATAGTGAAAGCAGGCCATACCTTGAAGGCAACTATTTAGCTGCTCACACCAGATTCCATCATGGAGGTGATTACAATCTCATCATAGGGAATAACTGCATTCAGCTGCACAGCCACTCAAAACCACGACCCAGCGAAGTTGACACACAACCTTAACCACCACTATATGCATATTAAATTATGCTGTTGATTAAATTATCTTGATTTTTAAAAAATGTTATTGCTGACAAAGTTACTTACTGTCAGTTATAGGCTCTTTCATTGCATCTATAATGTATTTAATGATTATAATTATGTTATTAACTAAGATAATAGGTATGCAAAATTTGAATATCTTACTGTTATTCAGGAGATGGAATTGATATAATTTTCTTTATAGGACAAGTATTTAAGAGGCTTATTTAGTAAATATACTATTTTCTATATATTTTGCTTATTTATATTTACTAAATTGACAGTAGGAGCTCTGGTAGCATTGTGCCTAAGACACTTGACTGCTAACCAGAAGGCTGGTGGTTCAAACCCACCAGCCACCCCTAGGAAGGAAGGTTGGGCAATCTACTTCCATAGTGATACCACCCTTGGAAACCTAAGGAGGGGTCACTATGAGTTGGATCCGACTTGATGGTACATAACAACAACAACACAAATTGACAGTGATTATAATAGCATATCTTATTCAAATATTGAAGATATATGACTTTATTGAATGGCAAAGCTGCTTTTCTTTATATTTCTTCTCTGTGGTTTACAAACGTACTATATAATCTACCTCTGCCATACCATATGAGTTAATTAGGAAAATTCACATTACATTGTTAGATAAATAGTAGAAAAGTACATCCAGAAACTTAAAATATAAAAGTTTTAATGTTTAAGCTAGCAAAATTATGCATTACATAAAAACAAAAGTCTAGTTTTCATCTAAAGAAAGATATCCGATAAAAAATCAAGACTAACATTAATTGAGCACATACCATGAGCGATTCCAAGTGCTTTCTGAAATGTATTCATTCATAGGGACTCATCACTCTTGTTTTACAGATAAAAATATTTGGCTTAGAGAGTTTGTTCAAAATCACATTGTAAGTAAGTAGCAAGTAGGGGGTAAATTCAAGAAATCCAACCCTAGCATCCTTGCTCACATTACTACAATGTATTGCCTCTTTGGAGAAACTTGGTTATATTTCAAGTTGTTTTAAAATCAATGTAAATTAATTGCTTGATTCTCTTTGCAGGAGGATAGATTAAGTAGAGAAAGTCTTTATATTGGGTAAATGTGACTGACAGAGGAGATGGAAAAAGGAGAAATATTTCAAATGAAAAAGAAGGGGTGTTTGGAGTTTCAGACTGTAAGTTATATTTATTTTTCATTTTTTCCTAAGGCCAGCCTAAGTTTTGTAGAATTCAAAATTTACCTTCATTAAATTAAGATGGAAGATATTTCTCAGTATTGGTCCTTATCAATCTTTCTTCCAAGATTTGACCTATCTTATCACTATTTACAATAGTCACTGTTGCAGTGAACCACCTATTTCCTAGTGTCTATTCTGGTTGTGGTAACATGTTCCGGTGATGTAGTAGTTAAGGTATTTGGCTGCTAACCAAATGGTGGTGGTTCAAACCCACCAGCTCCTCTGGGGAAGAAAGATGGGGCAGTCTGCTTCCACCAAAAGTCTATGAAACCCAATGGGGGTAGCTATGAGTCTGAGTTGACTCAGTGGTGCTGAGTTTTGTTGTTGCTGTTGTTATTATTATTATGACTGTGAAGTCACTAGATGGTGCAAATGGTTAATGCTCTCAGTTGTTAACTGAAAGTTTAGAGGTTCAAGTTTAGCCAGAATTGCCTCACAATGAGGCCTGTACATCTACTTCTGAAAAATCAGCCATGAAAACATTGTGGAGTGCTGTCCTCCTCAGACACACATGGGACTGCCATAAGTCAGGATCCATTTGACTGCATTTGTTTTTGTTCTCGTTATGTGGCATAAATGTACTTGCTTCACTTCTTGAAATTCCATGAAATGAGAGCAGAACCCTCATGTATGACTTTAAGGAAGCTTTAAGAATTAATGTGTAATTAGTCACCTGCCCTTCTCACCGTTATGGTGACCATTAGAGAAAGTGTTAAGGTCAAGCCTTCATCACCCTGATTCCCACAGTGACTCCAATGAAATAAGCACAGGACACACTGCATTACTGAGAAATAAACAGATTCTTAGAAACTACTAAGATTAAAGTTTCTTTGTTACACAGTATAACTTAGCTCATTCTTAATGATACACTGTTAAAGCCCCAAAGAGCATCTGAGAGTTTAAATATATACCCTATGCCACATGGTCATAAAAACTGTGAGAAGAATTTTATCATTTAAAAAAAAAAAAAAAACACAAAAAAAAACACTGTTTTAACGAATTTCATAATAGCAGAAATTTTTCCATAAAATAACTTTGAAAGTAGTTTCTGAAATAAAAACATGGATGTAAATCATGATAGTGTTCCCATTCCAAAGTTAACATAAAAAATATATTCCAAGCAAAGTCAGCAGGGAAAGAGATATTTATTTACCATCAGACTGACCTCCACATTGTAGACCTCTGCTCCTTAATCCTGAGTAATCTTGGGAATGACAATACTCCAATGTTAGGCAAAACAAGCTTTCACAGTTTCACTGGTATTTAGACAGCCAAGAATAGAGAGGAGAGTAAGATGAGTCCCTCTCTAAAGAAAATACAAGGAACAAACATAGTGGTAGTTCTACCATGGGTTTATTACTAAGGAACTTCATGTCATCATCAAGATTTTATAGTTGCTTCTACTTTTTACCATACTAGCAAGGTTATCCCCAATGGAAATTTAGTTGTCAGAAGTTTTTTTGTTTTGTTTTGTTTTTTTCCCATAACTACATCTATATACAGAAAACTGCAGCTTAGGAAGTTATGTCATATATTAATTTACATTATTACTTAATAGGCTCTTGGAACATATTCTCAGTAGGTATGACTCTAAAACTGCATATTATTTTCCAGGCTAACAACATATTTGTACAGTCTCTAATGTATGTGTGTGTGTGTGCACATCTGTGTGTGTGTGTGTGTGTGTGTATCTTAATTTTATACATTATTTTCTGCTTTGAGGTTTACTTCGTTCCAAATTTGACTAAAAAAGCCCTATAAAAGCTCTTTCTAACGTTATAATTTTTATGAAACTCTAACGAAGAGTGAGTATTTTATAGCACTTACTCAAAAGCATCTCACTACAAATTTTATGAAGAAATGTATAAATTTCAGTTTGTGGTACAGTCTTACATTGACTCTGCCCCAGTATGATTGAAAAGGCTACTTGATCTTGGCTGTTCGGAAATATTTCAAGGGCAAGGTCTAGAGAGTAGATGGTTGAAGAAAACCTTCCTAACATCAAAAAATTCAAACTCATTTACCTTCACAATGTACCTGAAACTGTATGCCTAAGGGGAAGTAGATTTCTATGTAAACTTATCGCTAGATATTTTTAATTGGGGAGTAAACGATAATTCCTATCTTTCATTGTGTTCATGGAGTTATAACTAATTCATTTCAATATATTTTGCTTTCCAGTGTTGTGTGTTATAAACTTACAAATTAGTATCCCTATTTTGTTATTTTCTTGGTTCTACTATAGTAATAGTTAAATTTTCTTCAAAACAGTCCTCTTGGGAGGGGTAGTACTAGCTTAAGTAACTTTGAAAATGAGTAAATTTTATAAAATGAAACACAAGAAGAACTGCACAATAAGGACTGCACTTTAGTTGAAAAAGTTGTTCCCACAGGAGTATGAGTTAACAACCTGATGCCATTATGCATACATACTAGAATTAAATGATTAAGTAAATGGATGGTGGATGATGGGAACCAGGTTGATCACTGTGAAGTGGGACTTTACAGACAAGCAAGATGAGGAGAGTATAAAATCATCCATTTTGTAATGGATTAGACTTTGAAATATCAATTAGAACTAATGTTTAACTTAATAAGGATACATACAGTGCATATAGAAATATTTACAGATATTCAAATGCATATGCTAGTATGCACCCATGTATTTCTTTGCTGTCAGCTGAGAGAGCCTAAAAAAAAAAAAAATAGCAACACAAGAACATCTAGGATCCAAATATTGATTTCTTATATCATTCTTCAATAAAAAGTCTCCTTTGAGAAATGGCCATTTCTATGATTGGGCAAGAAATTCAAAAGATGAACTTAGAATATCTGATATGCCAAAAAGTAAGAAAGTGTTAGAAATAGGAAAGAAAGTCTACATTGATGGATAGTCAAAGAACCACAGGAAGCAAGTTAAAGAGCTCCAAAT
>NW_006922420.1:182115-183556 GCF_000298275.1 Orycteropus afer afer
ACATTCAATGTTCCACCACATATACATCCATGACCCCATAAGTTTTCTGTTTTGTTTTATTTAAGGGAAAGTAGGTCTCTTTTTGTTTATTATTTACCCCTGGAGTTTCAAAGATCAAAATCCCACACTCTTGTAGCACTGGACTATGGTTGGGATGCAGGCAGGTGAGGCAAAGCTGTTCAGGTGAGTAAAACAACTGTGGCATGAGACATGACCTATGTTGTCCTGTCTCATTACTTCTACCTCTGCAGCTGCTGGTGCTGCTACAGCTTGGCCAGTTCTAGTAGCCTCCACTGTCAGCTCCACCATCAGTAGCAGCTGTAGCACACTAGCAGTGACAAGGACAACCAGAAGTGGGCTCCTATAAGATTTTAATATGTAGTTGGCACAATGCCCAAATCACATAACGTCCTTTTTCACAGATTGCATCCTGCACATTAAGCAAGGCATACCTGTAATGTAGTATTGAATTATAACTCCAAATATAAAATAAATACACATGAGTGCATACTGATATAAATAAGTGATTAAATAAATTAAGATGGGGAGAAGAGACAAATTTCCTATGAATAAGAATACAACGTACATTATATACTCCACCCAAAAAGAGGGGAAACACATATCCCCACTTCTGAGGAGTGGCTGGTGGGTTTCAACCCTGGTGGCACAGTGCCTAAGGCATTTGATGGCTAACTTGGTGTTTGCTGGTTCAAACCCACCAGACACTCTGTGGAAGGAGGATAGAGCAATCTATTTCCGTAAAGATTTACCACTTAGGAAACCCAATGGAGGTCAGTATGAGTTGGAATCAACTCAATGGCAGTGGGTTTGGTTTTTGGTGGTTTATAGGGCCATTATAATGGCATTTTTTTTTTTTTTTTTAATAATTGAAACTATTATCAGTAGTCTTTCTCAAGTATACACCCACGATAAACCTGAGGACTACATTGTTATGTATAACAATGATGATATGAGGAAATAAAATCCCCTCTTTTGGAAATTGCTGACGACTCACAAACTGAATTTTTTTTTTTTTTTTTTTTTTTTTTTGCTATATCACACTTTCTCATTTATATGGTAAGGTGAAATTCTTTAATATATTCAAGAGAAATTTGCTGTATCTTGAAGATAGCATTGTATTTTTAAATCCTTTAAAAAGTTTCTAGAATATAGGTAGCTTTATTTTTATCATGTGCATTTTAATTTATTTTTTAATGAACATTGCATAATTCTTGTTTGTAAGTATGATGAAAATCTATTGAGTAAATAAAATGGACTTCAACAATTTTCTAGGAATTAATTTAATAAAGTTAACTCAAAAAAGTTTTGTTTCCATCATCTAAACCTAAGACATTTGCCTGCTAACCAGACGGCTGGCGGTTCAAACCCACCAGCCACTCCTCGGAAGGAAGGTTGGGCAATCCTACTTCCGTAGTGATAC
>NW_006922420.1:183883-185383 GCF_000298275.1 Orycteropus afer afer
TTGAACCGCCAGCCGTCTGGTTAGCAGGCAAGTGTCTTAGCCACTATGCTACCAGAGCTCCTATAGCAAGTATACTATTCTCAATTACCATGTGAATGTTGGGTAAAATTTAGGTCCCTATGCACTTGACTGCTAATCAGAAGTCTGGCATTTCAAACCCACCAGCCACTCCTCGGAAGGAAGGTTGAGCAATCTACTTACATAGTGATACTGTCTCAGAAACCCAGGGAGGGGTCACTATGAGTCAAATCCAACTTGATGGCAGTGAGTTTGGTTAGGTTTATGATCTCACATTATACAGCAGGACGAACTATTTCATTTGACTCAGGCAAGAATTTTATTCAAAAGTTCAGATTAATTGCTTGGAACATTGTGTCAAATGCTTCATTTATTTACCTGTTTGACTTCCATCTCCTACTTGCTTAGACAAAGGACCCAGTTTTCCTATTCTATTTGAAATTACTGTGATCAGTTATTATTTCACTAAATAACAAAATATAGAAGAGAATACCATACAGGAAACGATCCTGCTCTGTCTACTTGGAGTTCTTGTTTCAACATCTGAAAAAGATTCTTCACATTTCTAAACTGCCTTAATCCATGGAATTCTTCACTTGCAAATGTCTAAAATGTTATTGTTTTATAGTTAGTCTTTCAGTAGATGTTGTTGTTATTGTGCGCCGTCGAGTCAGACTCGAGTCATAGCCACCCTTCCTTGGGTTTCTGAGGCAGTATCACTACAGAAGTAGATTGTCTAACCTTCTTTCCAAGGAATGGCTGGTGCATTTGGACCGCCAACCTTCTGGTTAGCAGCCAAGTGCCTTAGGTAGTGTATTTCATTTTTCACAAGCCATGGGAAACTTCTTTTTAGCCCAAACACTGCTCTGGCGGAGGTTAGGCTAGGCCCCTTACAGGTCACTCTGCAGTAAGGCATCCCTTAGGAACCGTCTGCCCATTTTGAAGAGGGCATTACACTGACAGTAAGATTCAACCCAGAGCAGTTCAAGTAGAAATTTAGTATCTTTGCAATTTCCAAAGCTATCTGAAATGGAGATTGGATTGGAGAATGTGAGGGTTTTTTATTATTAGGCACACAATAAGAATTTTCTTCAAAAACACCATTATAACCAATTAAAATTATTATACAGTAAAATAAGTACCACTATTTTATTATTGAAAGGGGATAAAAGCCAGGAACCCGGACAGAAGAGCAGTCAGCCCCAGGGTTACAGGTGAGGAGAGACGACTCAGGGATGCCCAAAGTAGCAGGCGGGAAGAGCAGGAGAAAGGGGAATAAAAGCCAGGAACCCAGACAGAGAAGCAGTCAGCCCCAGGGACAACTCAGGGACTCCCAAAGAAGCAGGCCAGAAGAGCAGGAGAAAGAGGATTAAAAGCCAGGAAGCCAGACAGATGTACAGTCAGCCACAGGGACCCAGGTGGGGGTGATATGAGAGGTCTCCAACAGCAAGACAAACTTGTCTGTCGGTTTGTGCTACTGTG
>NW_006922420.1:188083-193535 GCF_000298275.1 Orycteropus afer afer
GGTGGAGGGTCAACGATAGAGGGGGAGGCCTTCAACAAGATAGATTGACACGGTGGCTGCAATGATGGGGTCAAGTATAGCAGGGATTGTGGGGCTGGCACGGGATCGGGCAGTGTTTCGTTCTGCTGTGCATGGGGTCGCTATGAGTTGGAAACGACTCGGCGGCACTTAACAACAACAATTTTATTATTTGGAGCTCTGGTTGCACAGTGCCTAAGGCATTTGACTCCTAACCAGAAAGCTGGCAGTTCAAACCCACCAGCCACTCCTCAGTAGGAAGGTTGGGCAATGTACTTCCATAGTGATACCACCTCAGAAACCCAAAGAGGGGTCACTGTGAATTGGTCCGACTCGAGGGCACCTAAAAACAACAACAACTTTATTATTTGACTCTCTCATATTTTAAAACAAATATGTAACCTAGGAAAAAACACTTTGTTTTTTTTAAGGTGCAATGATGTTCAGCATATTATATCATTAGGTTTATTTTATCTTTAAGAATTTTGCAGAATTGTTAAAAATATTAAACTCTCTTAAAAGGAATATGAGTTTACATGTGGTCTTAGAAGTGTTGAAAAGACGTAAATTGCTACCTCACTCAAGAAACATTTCTTTCACTGCAATATGTAAATATCTCTAAATAGGCATCATTGAAAGCTTTTACAAATAAAGCCTAATTGTGTTTTTGGTCACATATTTAAGGCTTTTGAATATGATCAAGGGAACTATAAAATTGACTCAAATAAAATATCCACAAACCTTCAAAAGAATGACAAATTAGGGGGTCATGACCTAAAATTAGGAAACTGGTAATCACTAAGTATAAGCTAATTTTAAAATGTAAAATACACAAAATTAAATTAGTTAAATATCTTTATAAATATTGCTTTGAGAAAAATAGGGAATATATGCTAATCAGATGTTGACATCTACAGTTTAAAGACATTTTCTTAATATCTGTAATATTTCATTTAAATAGTGAATAATGGAAGTGTACAGCAGTTTGAGAGAAAAAATGTGCAAAATCCAAAAGCACAAACATGACCAGAATTACTAGATGGATAGAGTCTGTTGGAACCCCCAAGACTATGGATCCAGGTTACCTTTTGGGCCTACGATTAGACTCACTTCCATGGATTGACTCTCAGCCCAACAGTAGAAAGACTGTCATGCAGAACACCGATCCCAAGGTGACGCACCCACCTACTCTAGGAAGATACACCCTTTAGAGCAATTGGCCATGGGGCACCAGAGGGACAGCATTCACATAGAGGGAAAGCTGGACAGACAGGAGTGCATAGTTAAGAAAGGCACAGGAAGGGGATAGTCACAGGAATGGGAGGGGAAGAGAGTTTGTTATGCTCAGGAATGGTAATCACAGCGTGAAATCAAATGTACATGAATTGTCGAATGTAAAACAAATTTTGTTCTGTAAATTTGGACCCAAAGCACAATATTTTTTTAAATAATAATACACAAATAAATGTCTTTGAAAAAATAAAATAATTGATCAGCATTAATCAAAGCCTTTGAAACATGAAGAGCTGGTTAAAATTATATACCTAAATGATCTATAATATAGAACTGATATATAGCTGCTCTAATAGAAAGAGGTATTAGATCAAGTTGACATGGTAGCACATGTCCTGATTCTTGACAATACTAGTTAGTCCTAGAAAAATTTATGTTCACTCAAAAATGTTAACAGAAAAATAAAATAAAATAGTGCATTCACTTAGAAGTATGTACTAGATAGTAAGCACTATCTCATGCATTGAAGAAGCAAAGGTGAACAAGGAATAGATGTTCTTTGCTCCCAGGAATCTTAAGCAGCAATAGGGATTTATAGAAAATTACCTCATAACACATATAAAAAGTCTCATTAGTAGAAGAATATGAATATCAACATGATTATTAACATGAACATGATTATGAATATGATTGAAGTATATAATTCTAGAAACTGTTACTGGTATGTCTGACATTTTCAATAGGGCACTAGAAAACACAAATGCTCTAGTGATAACAGCAAAAATAAATATAGAAATGTAAAGATGGTAGAAAAAAATGAAGCAAAGACCTAAAATAATAATAATAATAATATAAAAGTTAAGAAACACTTCAAACACTGTAACAGAATTGTGATTATAAATACCAAACCAAAAAACCAACCCCGCTGCTGTTGAGTCAAATCCGACCCAAAACAACCCTCCTTGGGTTTCCAAGGAGGTATCTCTACAGAAATAGATTTTCCACTCTTCCTTCTGACTATAGATACACTGTGGTAAAAATCGTAAAAATAAAATAGAATTGGAGAAACAGGAGTTGTGAAGTTTGTGGTACCAAAGAAAAAACTGGACTTCTCGGGTGGCTCATTTAAAGGTTGGCCACTGAACACACCCAGAGGTGCTTAGAAGACTGTCCAGGCAATCTGCTTCTGATAAGTCACAGCCTTAAAAACCCTATGAAACAGTTCTTCTCTGCATAGTGTCTGGCTATAAAGTATCCATAAACTCTCTCCTACGATCCATTTCATATGAGCCCCATGTGCAAAAAGTCATCATGAGTCAGAATAGGCTCAATAGCAACCGACAACAACAACAATGGGAGAAAATTAATGAAAGTAAAAATGGTAATTATAGGGAATTGGATAAAGACAACAATTCAGGAGTCAGGAAGGAGATGAAAGAACAGAGTAAGTGAAAAGGTAGTGGGAGATGTTGTTGTTGTTATTATTGTTGTTAGGTGCCGTCCAGTCATCCCCTACTCACAGCGAACCCATGTACGACAAAATGAAATATCACCTGGTCCTGTGTCAGCCTCATGATCCTTGCTATACCTGAGCCCATTGTTGCAGCCACTGTGTCAATCAATCTATCTAATTGAGGGCCTTCCCTTTTTTCATTCACCCTCCACCCTACCAAGCATGACATCCTTCTCCAGAGAATGATCCCTCTGACAATATGACCAAAGTAAGTCAGATGAAGTCTGGCAATGCTCGCCTCCAAGGAGCTTTCCAGCTGCACTTCTTCAGGGACAGATTTGTTAGTTCTCCTGGCAGTCCATGGTACTTTCATTATTCTTTGCCAACACCACAGCTCAAAAGCATCAACTCTTCCTCTGTCTTTCTTATTCATTGTCCAGCTCTCACATGCATATGAACTCACTGCCATCAAGTTGGTCCTGACTCATAGTGACCACTCCTTGGTTTTCCGAGGCAATATCACTATGGAAGTAGATTGTCGAATATCCCCAGAAAACACTCCTTCAGAGGAGTGGTTGCTGGGTTTGAAACGTCAGCCTTCTGGTTAGCAGTCAAATGTGTTAGGCACTATGCGATTGAAAATACCATGGCTTGGGTTATTCACACCTTGTCTTCAAGGAGACATCTTTGCTCTTCCACACTTGGAAGAGGTCTTTTGCAGCATGTTATCTGATATCTTGACTTCTGCTTCCATTGCTGTGGACTGCAAAAGCAAGTAATATGAAGTCTTTGATAGCTTAAATCATTTCTCCATTTATTGTGATGCTGCTTATTGGTTCAGTTGGGAGAATTTTTGTTTTCTTTATATTGAGGTGTAATCCCTACTGCAGACTGTAGTCTTCAATCATCATCAATAAATGCTTCAAGTCATCCTCATTTTCAGCAAGCAGTCATTTTGTCTGTGTATCACAGGTTGTTAATAAGCCTTCCACCAATACTGATGGCACATTTTTCCTCATATAGCCCAGCTTCCCAGATCATTTGCTCACTATACAGATTGATTAAGTATGGTGAAAAGGTACAACTCTGACACACTCCCTTCCTGATTTTAAACCATACAATATAGCCTTGTTATGTATCGATGACAGTCTCCTGGTCTATGTGCATGTTCCTAATTACAATTAAGAGTACAATTAAGTGTTCTGGAATTCCTATTCTTCCCAATGTTATCCATAATTTCTTATGATCCACACAATCACATTCTTTTGCATAGTCAATAAAACACAAGTAAACGTTTTTCTGGTATTCTTTGCTTTCAGACAAGATACATCTGATATCAGCAATGATGATCCCTCTCCCCAAGTCCTCTTCTGAAGCCAGCTTGTATTTCTGGATTTTCTCTGTCAATATATTGCTGTAACCATTTTTCAATTATTTTCAGTAAGATTTTAATTGTGTGCCATATTGATGATATTATTCTGTAATTTCCACATTCTATAGGATCACCTTTCTTGGGAATAGGTACAAATATGGATCTCTTCCAGTCAGTTGGCCAGGTAGCTGTCTTCCAAATCTCTTGCCATAGACAAGAGAGTGCCTCCAGGGTGGCATTTTTTTGTTGAAACATCTCAATGAGTATTCCATTAATTCCTTGAACATTGTTTTTTGGCAATTCCTTCAGTGCAACTTCAGCTTCTTCCTTCAATTTCTTTGGTTCTTGATATGTCACGTTTTGAAGTGGATGAACATTGACCAATTCTTTTGGTACAGTGACTTTGTGTATTCTTTCCATCTTATTTTGATATTTCCTGCATCATTCAATATTTTGCCCATAGAATCTTTCAATATTATAACTCGAGGCTGAAATTTTTTCTACAGTTCTTTCAGCTTGAGAAATGCTTAGCATGCTCTTCCCTTTTGGTTTTCAAACTCCAGGTCTTTGCACTTTCCATTTTAATAATTGACTTTGTCTGCTCAAGCTGCTCTTTGAAATCTTCTGTTCAGCTCTTTTATTTTGTCTTTTCTCCCATTTGCTTTAGCTCCTCGTGTTCAAGGATGAGTTTCAGAGTCTCTTCTGACATCCATTTTGGTCTTTTCTTCCTTTCTTGTCTTTTTAAGGACCTTTTGCTTTTTTCATGGATGATGTTCTTGATGTCATCCCATAACTCATCTGGTTTTCAGTCATTAGTGTTCAATGAATCAAATCTGTTCTTTAGGTAGTCTCTAAATTCAGGAGAGATATAGTCAAGGTTATATTTTGGCTCTTGTGGACTTGTTTTAATTGTCTTCAACTTCAACGTCAATGTACATATGAGCAGTTCATGGTTTGTTCCAAAGTCAGTTCCTGGCCTTGTTTTGGTTGAAGATATTGAACTTCTCCATTGCCTCTTGCCACAGATATAGTCAATCCGATTCCTGTGTACTCCACTTAAAAAGTCTACATGTAGAGCCAACACTTGTGTTGTTGAAAAAGATATTGGCCTTGCAAAATTCTATCATGCAATGTCCAGTGTTATTTCTATTATCAAGTCATATTTTCCAACTACAGGTGATTCTTCTTTGTTTTCATTTTTTGCATTCCAATCACCAGTGATAACTAACATATCTTGATTACATGTTTGGACAATTTCAGACTCAGAAGTTGGTGGATGATAATAAATCTAAAAGTCCTTATAATAGGAAATGCTACTAACAGAGAAAAGTATTCCATTGAAAGAGGTTCAAAAGTGAAAAATGATTGGCAATTGT
>NW_006922420.1:193830-205538 GCF_000298275.1 Orycteropus afer afer
ACACAATATAGAATATCATTACCAAAAAATTCTGTATTTGTCCAATCTTATTCTCTATCACTTGGTTCTTTTTTTTATCTTTTTTTTTTTTTTTTTTAATTGTGATTTGGGTGAAAATTTACAGAGCGAATTCACTTTCCATACAACACTTCACATACACCTTGTCTCATGACATTAACCACAATTTACCACAATGCAACAGCTCCCCTCCCACTTCCTCCTGATAATTACCTCTTCCCTGTGTCCATCACTCCATGCATTCCTGCCCGCCAAGCTGTCTCCCGGTGCATAAGCAGACCTTTGTTTTCTCATGTTTGTTCTCTCCAAGGAGTGTATCAACCTCAGGTAAATGTTCAACTCATATGCCTGTCTTTGTTTGGCTGTAAACCACGGGTGTGAGTTCAATTCCAGACCTGAAGGGCAGCTAGGAACCATAGTCTCAATGGTTCCACTGAGCTCTATTAGGCCAGCAAACCTGGTCCCCACCTTTTTTTCACTCTAAATGACTTTGAGTTTTATTGCACATTCTTCTCTCTCTCTATCAAAGATCTCCTACATAGATCCCCCTCCAAGTGCATGACAGTGGTAACCAGGTACCATCTAGATATTCTGGTCTCATAGTTGTATAAGCTGCAGATCGGATGTTGTTATAAGTCGCTAGGACAAATTTTTTCCATGAAATTTTGGTTTTCTTCATTTTCCTTTGCTCTGGACAAGGAGAGACCCATCGTTGCATCTAGATGGCAGCTTGCTAACTTTTAAGATCCCAGTCTCTACTTGCCAAAGCAAGAGGTGGAACAATGTTTTGTATAGTGTGTTATGCCAATTGAACTTGATGTCCCCTGTGACTATGGTCCCAAGCCCACAGGTTCAAGTACTCGGTACCTCTGGGTAGCTGGCTATGACCAAGCAGTGACTAAAACCTTGCCCCTTGTAAGCTCTACAATGCACATGGGAATTGATCATTCACATGAACTTATAGGACCATTGACTGCCAACCCTGTACATGTTCTTGGATACGATCCCCACTTCATAGTCATGCCTAATATTTCAGCCTGTCCACCCATCTATCCACCCATATACCCATGTTTGCCTTCACTGACAATGCAGTACTATATGTGCAAAAGGGTGCATCTTTGTTGTCTGTACCTCTCCATGTCTTTTTCTTCCTCAATGACACCATATTGGTCACTCACATTTAGTACATTACCCTTCTCTTCACCCAAATCAATACTTATCTCTATCTATCTAACAGCGTTTCCTCCCCTCCCCTCCCACCCTTGGTAACCAACAAAGAAAATTTTCTTCTATAGATAAACCTTTACTTGACTTTTACAATAACGGACTAATACAATCTTTGTCCTTTTGTGATTGACTTATTTCACTCAGCATAGTGTCTTCCAAGTTCATCCACATTACGTGGTGTTTTGCAGATTCTACATTATTCTTTAGCATTGCATAGTATTCCATTGTGTGTATTTACCATAGTTTGGATATTCATTCCTCAATTGATGGACACCTAGGTTGTTTCCATCTTTTGGCTATTGTAAATAGTGCTGTGATGAATATGGGTGTGCATATGTCTGTTCTTGTCATGGCTCTCACTTCTTTAGAATATATACCTAGTAATGGAATGGCTGGGTCAAATGGTATTTCTAATTCCAACTTTACAGTCCCACCAGCAGTGTAGGAGAGTCCCAATCTCTCCACATCCTAGCCAGAATTTGTTATTTTCTGTCTTGTTGAACTATGCTACTAGTGTGGAATAAGATGGTATCTCATTGTTATTTTGATTTGCATCTCTCTAATAGTTAATGATCATGAGCATTTCTTCAATATGTTTGTTGGCCACTTGAATATCCTCCTTGGTGAAGTGTCTATTCATATCTTCTGCCCATTTTTAATTGGACTGTTTGTCTTTTTGTTATTGAGGTGTTGGAGTTTTCTATACATTCTAGAGATGAGTCCCTTGTCAGATATGTCATTACCAAATATTTCTTCCCAAGGTGTAGGTTCTCTTTTGACTCTTTTGAAGAAGTCTTTGGAAGCACATAAAAATTTAATTTTTATAAGGTCCCAATCATCTGGCTTCTCTTCTGCTGTTGGTGCATTTTGAGTTATGCTTGATAGTCCATTTATGCCATATATTAGGGCCCCTAAATTTGCCGCAAGATTTTCCTTGAGGAACTCTATAGTTTTAGGTTTCACATTTAAGTCGTTGATCCATCTGGAGTTCTTTTTTCTGTATGGTGTGAGATACAAATCTTGTTTTATTTTTCTGCAAATGGATCTCCAGTTTTGCTACCACCATTTATTAAACAAACATTCTCTTCCCCATTTAATGGATTTTGAGCCTTTGTCAAAGATCAGCTGACTATAGGTCGATAGACCTATTTCTGGGTTCTCAATACTATACCATTGGTCTATATATCTCTCATTAAACCAATACCAGGCAGTTTTGACTACTCTGGCAGTATACTAGGTTTTGAGATCTAGCAGTGTGAGACCTCCTACTTTGTTCTTCTTCTTCTTCAATAGTGCTTTACTTATCTGAGGCCTCTTTCTTTTCCATATAAAGTTAGTGTTTAGTTTTTCCATATCCCTAAAGAATGTTGATGAGATCTGGGTTGGGATTGCATTGAATGTATAGATTGCTTTGGGTAGAACTGACATTTTCACAATGTTCAATATTCCTATCCACAAGCATTGGATATTCTTTCATTTATGTAGATCTCTTATGGATTCTTGAAGTAGTTTTTTTATAGTTTTCTTTGTACAGGTCTTTTGTGTCTCTGGTAAGATTTATTCCCACATATTTTATGTTTTTGGTAGCTATTGTAAATGGTATTGGTTTCCTTATTTCTTTTTCAGCAATCTCTTTGCTGGTGTAGAGTAATCCAACTGATTTTTGGATGTTGATCTTATATCCTGCCATGATGCTAAATCTCTCAATTAATTCCAGTAGATTTTTGACTGAGTTTTTGGGGTTTTCTAGGTAGAGGATCATATCATCAGCAAATAGCGATAGTTTGACTTCTTTCTTACCAATTTGGATGTCTTTGATTTCCCTTTCTTGCCTTATGACCCTGCCTAGGACTTCCAGTACAATGTTGAATAGAAGTGGTGAAAGCAGGTATCTTTGTCTGGTTCTTGTTCTCAAGAGGAATGGTTTCAGTCTCTCTCCATTGAGAATAATGCTGGCTGTTGGTTTTGCATAAATGCCCTCTATTATGTTGAAGAATGTCCCTTCTATTCCTATTTTGCTGAGAGTTTTGATAGGAATAGGTGTTGGATTTTATCAAATGCCTTTTCTGCATTAATTGATATGATCATGTGCTTCTTCTCCTTTGTTTTATTAATATGGCGGATGATGTTGATTGTTTTTCTAATTTTGACCCATCCCTGCATACCTGATATGAACTCCAGTTGGTCATAATGAATGATTTTCTTGATATGTTGATATGGCTAGGATTTTGTTGAAGAGTTTTGCATCTATATTCATGAGGAATATTGGTCTGTAGTTTTCCTTTTGAGTGATGTCTTTGCTTGGTTTTGGTATCAAGGTTATGATTGATTCATAAAATGAATTAGGGAGGATTCCATCCTTTTCTATGTTTTGGAATAGTTTGAGTAGGATTAGTATCAGTTCTTTTCTGAATGTTTTGTAGAATTCTCTGGTGAAACAGTCTGGGCCAGGACTTTTTTAGTTGGTAATTTTTTGATGACCTGTTCAATTTCTTCTTTTGTAATGGACCTGTTCAACTTTTCCACATTAGTCTGTTTTAGTTTGAGTAAATGGTGTGTTTCTAGAAATTTTTCCATTTCTTCCAGATTTTCAAATTTGTTGGAGTACTGTTCTTCATAGTATCCTGATATTATCCTTTTTTTTCAGTTGGATCTATTGTGATGTCACCCATTTAATTTCCTATTTGTATTATTTGTACTCTCTCCCTCTTTTCCTTTGTTAAATTTGCCAGTAGTTTGTCAATTTTATTGATCTTAAAAAAAAAAAAAAAAAAAAACTTCTGGACTTGTCGATTTTTTCTACTGCCCTTCTATTTTCTGTTTCATTGATTTCTGCTCTAATCTTGATTATTTCCTTTCTTCTGGTAACAGTAGGCTTTTCTTGCTGTTCTTTTTCTAATTGTTGGTGATCTTGGTTTAAAATGTTGATTTTGGCTCTTTCTTCTTTTCTGATGTGTGCATTTATTGCTACAAATTGGCCTCTGATCACTGCTTTTGTTGTGTCCCAAAGGTCTGGTATGTTGTGTTATCATTCTCATTTGAATCACGGAATTTTTGAATTTCAGTTTTTTTTTTTTTTTTCCTTCTCTTACCCACTCTTTCTCAAGGAGGGTATTGTTCCGTTTCCTTGTGTTTACTCTTTTTCTGTTGATCTTCCTGTTGTTTATTTCTAGCTTGATAGAATTATGATCTGAGAAGACGCTTTGCAGTATTTCAATGTTTTAAAATTTATTAAGACTTGCTTTATGGCCTAACATATGGCCTATCATGGAAAATGTTCCATGTGCACTGGAAAACAATGTGTATTATGCTGCTGTTGGGTGAAGTGCTCTGTAGATATCTATAAGGTCAAATTGGTGGATTGTATTGGTGCATCTTTGTTGAGTGTCTTTCCAATTGTTCTGTCTTTCAATGAAAGTGGTGTATTAAAGTCTCTCACTATGACTGTGGACTCATCTATGTGGTTTTTCAACTCTTTTAAAGTCTGATTTATGTATTTTGGGTCTCTTTCATTGGGTCCATAGATATTTATTATGGTTATATCTTCAAGTTCAATTGATCCTTTAATCATTATATAATGTCTGTCCTTGTCTTGTATGATGGTTTTTTGTCTTAAAATCAATTTGATCAGAAATTAATATTGTCACTCCTGCTCTGTTACAGTTGGCCTTTGCTTGATATATCTTTTTCCAACCTTTGATTTTTAGTCTATTTTTGTCTTTATCTCTCAGGTGTGTCTCTTACAGGCAGCATATTGATGTGCTTTGTTTTCTTATCCAATCTGCAATCTCCGTCTCTTGAGGTGCATTTAATCCATTAATATTCAGGGTAATTATTGAATGTATGAATTTGTTCCTGTCATTTTGGTATATGTTTTTTCATGGTGTCCCTGGTTTCTTCATTCCATATTATTTTCTGTACTAAGCTCATCATGTTTATGAATCATGTTACCATTTCCTTTGTCACTGTTGTTTTAGTATATGCTGAATATTTGTGCTTGTCCTCTTTTTTATTGTGATGTGAATGTTTATCATTTTTCTTTGAGGTTATCCTATGACTCATAATTTTCTCTTTGAATTTAGAACAGTCCATTCTATGTTGCAATTCTCTTAACTTCCTCACCATTTACAAGTTCTGTAACTACACATTATTTTCCCTCTTTTTGTTTATAGTTGTCCGCACTTGGCAATTGATGTCTCTGATTCCCTGTTTGCAATCTTGTAAGCTCATTTTACTTGGGATATGTCCATAGCTGTGGTTTCTGGGCTATGTCTTCTTGTGTATTAATGGTCAGTTGTATTTGCTATTTTTGTTTCTCTGTTCATAGGACTTCCTTAAGCATCTCTTGTAAGGTCGGTCTGGTTTTAATAAATTCCCTTAGTTTTAAATTCCCTTAGTTTCTACTTCTCTCATAATCTCTTAATTTCACCATCATATTTGAGGGACAATTTTGTTGGATATATAATTTTTGGTTGAAAATTTTTCTCTTTCAGGGTTTTACATATACCATCCTATTGCCTTCTTGCTTGCATGGTTTCTGCTGAAAAATCTGAGCTTATTCTTACTGGCTGAGCTTTGTAATAGCTTTTTGTTTTTCCCATGTTGCTTTCAGGATTCTGTCTTTGTCTTTGGTTTTGATGAGTTTGATGATGATGTGTCTCGGTTATTTTCTTTTGGGGTCTACCTGTTTGGGGTTCGTTGAACTTCCTGAATGGATATATTCTCCTCTTTCATCATATCAGGGAAGTTCTCCTCCAGCAAATCTTGGACAATTTTCTCAGTGGTTTTATTTTTTGCTTCCTGTTCTGGAATTCCAATGACACGTAGATTATTCCTTTTGATGATATCCCACATGAACCTTAGGCTTCCTTCCTTCCTTCCTTCCTTTATTTATTTATTTATTTTCAAATTGATCCCTTTTGAAAGAAGTATTCTGGTATTTGTCTTCAATCTCATCAATTCTGTCTTCCATTGCATTTGTTCTACTCCTTTGCTCTTCCAGTGTGTTATCTATTTCTGAAAATTAAATATTAATCTTCTGGATTTCTATCTGGAGATTTAGAATCATTTCCAATTTTTCTTTCTTTTTTTCTTGTCATTTTCTTCTTGTATTCTCTTCCAAAATTCTTCTAGGACTTTTTCTATTTTTTCTTTGGTCTGTATCTCAATCCTTTGACGATTCCTGAATATAATTATTTTGAATTCCTTCTCAGAGAGTTCCAATGCTGCTTCTTCCTCAGGGATATGTTCTGAGTCTGTATCCTGCTCCCTTCTTTCTACCACTTCATCCTTCTTCTTTGTGTGTACTATGATTGTCTGTTGTCCCCAAGACATTGTGACATTGTTGTATTTAGATCTCTGTTAACTGTTTGTGAAGAGCAGCCAAGGGTGATTCAGGCTCTTCTTGTGGTTTTTTATCTTTGGCCCAATGGTGGAGAAGGAGGTGGTGGCTCTCACTCAGTAAGTGAATTTGCAGGAGGTGTGGTTGTAGTTGTGTCTTATGGGGACTGTTGCTGTCTCCCACTCAGTTAGACAAAAATTACAATTGAATAACCATCAAAAAACTAAAAGCACATGGACAAAAAACACACCATGTAATCACACAGGAACAATAACCAAAAAAAGAAGAAAGGGAAAAAAACAAGAAAACATGCAATATCTGGGGATAGGGCACTAAAAGAAAAAAGGTAGAGAAGGAGAATAATAAAGAAAAAAATGGGAAAAATGAAAAAAGAAAAACAAGGAATAGTGTTAACCATGAGAAAAAAAGGATAAAAGATTAAAAAAAAAAAAAAAAACAACCATGAACAGGGAAAAGAAAAAAAAAAAAAAAGGCTAAAAACTAGGACCTGGGAGGGGAATAATAAAGAATAATAGTAAAAAAGGACAAAAGTATTAAAAATAATAGTAATTTTAAATCAGACATATACAAGCAAACTAAACACCAGAAAAAAAAGAAAGCAAAAAATAAAAAAAAAGAAAAAAAAAATCAGTGGAGGACTGGGCAGGGCACCCAGGCTCTCTCTGAGCACACAGACTGTGATGAAGTTCCTGTGACCCAGAAGGTGGGTGGGAGTCGGGTATGGCCCCACTTCCTATCACTGAGTGGGTGTGGGATATAAGAGTAACAAGAAGAATGTCACACCTTTTCAGTCATGCAGGTCTGGAGTGTCCTTGGGGTTACTGGCAAGCAGAACTTGTTCTTAAGCCCCTGGAATCTGGTTGAGCACTGTCTCTTTAAATATCCAAAATGGTCAAACCACTTGTAAACATTAAAAATGGTTGTGCCCTCTGGCCTGGCAAAACTCCACAGCTCAGCCAATCTTCCTCTTCACTGCTGCTGCTTCTTTTATTCCCCAGCCACCACAGCAGTCCTCCATGCAGTCCCTGGATACCAAGGCTTATTTTTAGGTTAATTCTTAGGTCCTACCACCATTCAGCACTCTCCTAGCTGTCTGTGCAGCAGGATTGCTCAGGATCGCTGCCAGACCGCAGCTCCATATGTCTCCTTTTTTCGTATTTTCATGCAAATTCTTCTGCTAGTTGAGGTTTAGTCCACTTCCATATCTTTCCCTTCAAGGCTCAGGGATCCAGGGTTATCTTCTGTATCTGTGTTAATTGGTTTCCCTTTTCTTTGTTGAAAAGGGTCTGTACAGTCTTTCTGCCTATTCCACCATCTTTCTTCTATCCTTCACTTGGTTCTTTATTTTTAATTTTTAATAAGAAACTGTCCAAATAGCTATACATGTGCTTTATTGCATGGTTGCTTGTCTGTTCTTGTGCATTTCCTTCAGCCTGGGAAGATTAATCTATTCTGTGTTTCTATGAACAGAATTTATGTCTATATATTTTTGTACTTTTATTTATTTTGTTGTGGTTGAGAATATATATAGAAAAATATACACCAATTCAACAGTTCATACTGGTACAATTCAGTGATACTGACTACATTTGTCTAGTTGTTCAACCATTGACAATCTTCCTTCTTGAGTTGCTTCTCCATTGTTAATATAAAGCCACTGCCCCCTAAGGTTACTTTCTAATCTTTTGATTTGCTATTGTCAATATAGTACCAATCATCTATTTGTTGTACTGTGGTGGTTTGTGTGTTGCTGTGATGATGGAAGGTATTCCACAGGTATTTCAAATACCAGCAGGGTCACCCACAGTGGACAGGTATTGAAGTTGCATTGAAGGAATTGGTGAAAAAAAGACTTCAGGAATTGACAGAATACCCATTGAGACCTTTCAACAAACTGATGTAGTGCTATAGACACTCACTCATTTATGGAAGGAAATTTGGACAATGGCCTGGCCAACCAACTGGAAAAGATTCATACTTGTTTCTACTCCAAAGAAAGGTGATCCAATATAATGTGGAATTTATAAGCCAATATCATTAAGATCACATGCAAGTGAAATTTTGCTGAAAATGGTTTTAGCAGTATATTGACAGGGAACTGCTAGAAATTCAAGCTAGATTCAGAAAAGGTGTGGAACAAGGTATAGCATTGATGATGTCAAATGGATCTTGGCTGAAAACAAAGAATACCAGAAAGATGTTTACCTGTGTTTTATTGACTATGCAAAGGCATTCATCTGTGTAGACCATAACAAATTATGGCTAAAATGTCAAAGAATGGGAATTCCAGAACACTGATTTGTGCTCATGAGGAACCTGTTCATAGACAAAGATGCAGTCATTTGAACAAAACAAGGGGATGCTGCATGGTTTCGATCTGGAAAGGTGTGTGTCAGGGTTGTATCCTTTCACCAAACTTATTCAATCTGTATGCTGAGCAGATATTCTCATACTGTATAAAGAAGAATGCAGCATTAGAAATGGAAGAAGACCCATAAACAACCTAAGACATGCAGATGACAACCTGACTTGCTGAAAGTGAAGGTTACTTGAAGCACTTACTGATGAAGATCAAAACTAATGTCTTCTGTATGGATTACACCTCAACATAAAGAAAACAAAAATCCTCACAACTTGATCAATAAGCAACATCCTGATAAATGGAGAAAAGATTGAAGTTGGCAGGGATTTCATGTAACTTGGATCCACAATCAGGGCCCATGAAAACAGCAGTCAAGAAATCAGGCAAAGTATTGCACTGGGCCAGTCTGCTGTAAAAGACATCTGTAAAGTGTTAAAGATCAATTATGTCACTTTAAAGACAAAGGTTCACCTGAATCAAGTCATGGTCTTTTCAATAGCCTCATATAGACAATAAATATGGAAGACTGAAAAAGAATTGATGCATTTGAATTGTGGTGTTGATGAACAATTTTGAAAATACCATGGATTGCTGGAAGAACAAACAAATCTATCTTGGAAGAGGTACAGCTGGAATGTTCCATAGAACCAATAATGGTCAGACTTTCTCTCACATACTTTGGTCATGTTGTCAGAGGCAACCAGTCCCTGGAGAAAGGTATCATGGTTGGTACAGTAGAAAGTTAGCAAAAAATGGGAAGATCCTTAATGAGATGGATTGACAGTAGCAGCAATGATCAGCTCAAGCATATCAATGATTTTGAGAATGGTGAAGGATTGGGCAGTGCTTTATTTTGTTGTACATAGTGTCACTCTTAGTCAGAACTGACCCAGTGGCACCTGAAAACAAGAGGAAATTCTTAAAAGAGAATAACTGTCAAGCATTACTAGTTAAAACACGGTGGCATTGAGGAAGAGGAGGCATCAAGAGGTGTATGGGAGGTAAAGACAACAAAGTGCACCCTTTTGCACGTACGGTACTGTGCTGTCAGTGAAGGAAAACATGGGTATATGGGTTGATATACGTGTGGATAGATTGAAGTATTAGGTATGTCTATGCAGGGGGGAGTGTTCCCAAGACCATGTATAAGATTGGCAGACAATGTTTCTATAAGTGTATTGGTATGTTCTATAAGAATTCCCAGGTATATAGTAGAACAGACAAGGGACAAGATTGTAGTCACTTCTTTGCCACTGCCAGCTTCCCAAGAGTGAGTAGTTAGACCTGTGGACTCAGGACCATAGTTGCAGGGAACACCAAGCTCAATTGGCATAACATACTTGCCAAAATATTCCACATCCTGCTTTGGTGAGTAGTGACCGGGAACTTTAAAGGTTGCAAGTGGCCATCTAGATGCAATGATGGGTCTCTCCTCATCCAGAACAAAGAAGAATGAAGAAAAATGAATATTCATGGAAAAGGTTAGTCCAAGTGGCTGGTACATCATGCGATCCTCAGCCTATATGACTATGAGACCAGAAGAACTAGATGGTGCTGGGCTACCACTGTTGACCACTCAGAGGGGATCTATGTAGGAGATCCTGCATAGAGTGGAAGAACAATGTGGAACAGAACTCAAAATCATTGGGGTGTGGGAAAAATAGGGACCAACTTTGCTGGTCTGATAGAGCCTGATGGAACCACTGAGACTATGGGCCCTAGCTTCCCTTCAGGTCTGGAATTGAACCCCCTCCTGTGGCTTCCAGCCAAACCAGGTGAACATTTACACCAGGTAGATACCCTCTTTGGAGAGAACAACAAGGGAGAACAGAAGGGCTGTGTATGCACAGGGAGACAGCTCAGGGAGAACGAGAGCATGAAGGGAATGACACAGGGAAGAGATAACTATCAGGAGGAAGTGAGAGGGGAGCTGTTGCATTGTGGTAAATTGTAGTCAATGTCAGGAGACAAAGCGTGTGTGAATTGCTCTATAGAAAGTGTATTTGCTCTGTAAGCATTCATCCAAATCACAATTTTAAAAAAAGAAGAAGAAAATTATTAGTTAAGTCACTGAAAAAAAAAAAAAAAAAAAAGCAACTCACAGCTGTCGAGTCAATTCCTGCTCATAGATACCCCTCTTCAGTTTCGGAGGTGGTAAATCTTTACGAAAGTAGATTGGTCTTCCTTCCATGAGTTAAGCTACTAGGATGGCTATGAATAAAATGATAAATAAAAAAAATAACAAATGTTGTTATGGTTGTGGGGAAAATGAAACCCCTTATTTATTGCTGGCTGAAATGCAAAATGGTACAGTTAGTGGAAAACAGTGTAGTGGTTCTTTAAGAAACTAAAAATAGAACTATCATATGACCCAGCAATTACACTCCTCGGTATATACCCACAATACTTGAAAGCAGAGATTCAGACACAGACTTGTGCATAAATGTTCATTGTACTACTATTCACAGTAACAAAAAGTGAAAACAATCTAAATGCACATTAACAGCTGAATGGATAAACAAAATGTGGTATTTACATATGATGGAATAATACTTAGCTGATACAAAAAATGATGTGTTAATAGATGTTACAATATGGATGGACTTGAAGATATTATGCTGGACATTTAAATTTCAACTCAAATATGATTCCTCTCACAAATCTTTCCATGAGGCCTTTCATTAGCCTACTTCTTAGTGTTCCCATAGTGCCTGTGATTAATTTTCAATTAGCTCCTAC
>NW_006922420.1:206098-212558 GCF_000298275.1 Orycteropus afer afer
TATATATATATATATATATATATATATGGAGAAAGAGAGAGAGAGGGATTGCCTTACACACACACACACGTAGTCATATAATGTCGTCTTCATTGTTTTACCATCATTTCTCAGCATATTACCTCCAAAAACTCACTGCCATCAAGCTGATTCCAATTCACAGTGAACCCCATTGAGTTTCCAAGGTTTTAAACACTTAAAAAGTGGAATGCCCCACTTTCTTTCACGGAGTGGCTGGTGGGTTCAAACCATCCACCTTTTGGTTAGCAGCCAAACACCTTAAAGACTACATCACCAGAGCTCCTCAGCATAGTGCCTATTACTTATTAGGTACTCAAATACTTCACAAATATCATATTTATTTGTTAATATAGGAAATCATAAGAATGTGATTGATAGTTTAACACACATGGATACTTTTTACTAGATTAACAAATAAATCTTAGTCATTTAAAGAATTTCAAATATACAGATAAAGAAGAAAGTGCAAATAACCTGGCAATTTTCCACGTAGAGAAGACTGTTGTTAATAATTACTCACATGCATGCATTTTGTTTTCTGCACAGTTATAAATAAATAGATAGATAAACAGCTCATTGCTGTCTAGTCAATTTCTACTAATAGCAACCCATCCTTGGTTTTCTGAGGCAATATCTCTATGGTTGTAGATTGTGCATTCTACCTTCTGAGGAGTGGCTGTTGGGTTTGAACGGCCAGCCTTCTGGTTAGCAGTCAAGTGCCTTACGCACTATGCCACCAGAGCTCCTGTAATATAACATAAAGATATTAGTAAATTAGAGACATTGCTATACATTTTACTTTTTAAAGCATTTTGGTATAGATTGTATATTTCTTCTAGAGTGAATTTTGACCAATATATGACTTTCCACTCTAATATTATGGTATAATTTATTTAATCAGTCATTTTTTTACATTGGATTTGTTTAATTTTTATTATTACTAGAAATGATGAATAACAGCCTCCAAATTAAGTCTCACATATAATTGTGGAAACACAATAATAATAAATTCATAGAGAAACAGCTTACCCTATATGAATGAACATTCTAGGGCTGAATGTATCTTGAAATTTACTGATTCAAAAATAGGTACCAAACTGGAATCTTTAATAGTGAATGAGAGTTACCCAGAATATGTAAATGTCCAAGTTCTATTAATATAGATATCAATACTTTGTGTTATTTCTCTAATTTGATAGGCAAAATATGAGACCTAATATCATAACTTTAACTTTGATACTGACTATTAAAGAAATGTAAATTTTAAAAATATTTTATTTGATTGGAGAAATTTGTATACTTTTTGAAGGTTGAATTCTAGAATATATAAAGTTACAATGCCATAAGATGTCTTTATATAGGTAACATGCAAACACATTATTTAAGATGCATTGAAATTTTCTCAGCTTATTATTTTAGTGGGCAGTGCATCTTCTTTTGATGGTTCCAAATATTAACATCTCTGAGAAGCCTAAGAGCAGAAAATTTAATTTAAATTTGTTTAAATGTTTTCTCTAAGTTTATTTCACTGTTGTAGTCTTTATTTTCACATTTACACATGGTAATATTTGTGCAAGTCATTGTGCAAAGAATTCTTCATGAAGCAATGTTTTCTTTTAAGTGTAGGGAATTTTATGTAGAAATTTTAAAATTCTAAGCATACTGATAAAATCATTGTCAAGGAAAAATGTAAATATAAGAGAGTAGTTTCTGCAAATAAGAGGTGAAGATAATTTCCAGCAAAATTCTTGATCAGTAGGATCAAATAATATCCATTGGTAATGTAGGAGAAACAAAATGTGTCCACTGAATTGGAAACAAAGAAAGCTATATTTTTACACTAATTAACAATAAATAATAATAGTTATAAAGCCTTTTTCTTCATTAATAATATCTACTAATGTTGGGAGAACCCCAGTAAAGAGGCAGGAGCTGGGGGGCTAAAGGCTGGAACAGGTGAGGGGAGAGCCCCAGGCAGGATATGGGAGCCAGTGGATGGCCAGAATAGGTAGGAGGAAGGCTAAGAAGTGAACAGACCAGTTTGGGACAGTTAAGGGAGACAAACTTATTTGTCAATTTGTAGTACTGTGGCAGCTTGAGTGTTGCTGTGAGGTTGGAGGCTCTGCCACGGTGTTTCAAATTCCAGCAGGGTTGTCTGTGGTGGACGGGTTTCAGCGGAGCTTCCAGATTGAGCCATATTTGGAAGAAGAAAGAGGCCATCCACTTCTCAAAGACTTGGCTAGTGAAAACCTTATGAGAAGCAGTGAAACACTGTCTGATATATTACTGTACAACTTTATGAATTACCCTGAAACATTGTTGGTACAGTGCCAAATGAATGTCTATGTCATAATGCACTCAAAATATGACTGGGAAAGAGCTGTTTCATTGGAGTAGAGCCAACCTTAATGACATTGATAAAGTAGAGCTCTCAAGACATCCATTTGCTGATGTGACATGACTCAAAATGAGAACATCTGCAAAAAATCCATTAATAATTAGAACATGAAATGTACGAAGCATGAATCTAGAAACATTGAAATTTGTCAACAATGAAATGGAACACATAAAGATTGATATCTTAGGCATTAGTGAGCTGAAATGGACTAGTTTTGGCCATTTTGAATCAGACAACCATATGATCTACTATGCTGGGAATAACAAATTGAAGAGGAATGGGTGGCATTCATCATCACAGAGAATGTTTCAAGATCTATCCTGAAATACAATGCTGTCAGTGATAGGATAATATCCATATACCTACAAGGAAGGCCAGTTAATACTACTGTGGTGGTTAAATTTGTATTTCAACTTGGCTGGGCCTGGTTGAATGGCTGGGCAGCTGGTGGTAGTCATTCCCCATGATTAGACTGGCAATCAACTCCATGGTGGGATCTACCACAAGCAGCTCAGTGGCTGTCTTTGGGATGTAGTCTGCTTCCTGTATAAAAGGAGAAGCCTTGGGGATAGTCTCTAGCTTATGGCACACTTGGACCCTGCATGTAGCCCTGTCATTGTTCAGCAGCCTACCATGCTCTGCCGACCTTGGGACTTACAAGGGCTTGAATCAATGGCCTGTCGTGTGGTTTGTTAACATCGGGATTGTCCCATTTTATTTGTCAACCTTGGGCTTGTTAGCCTCAGCAGCCACTAGCTGTCTGAGTGAAGAAATGCCTCTAGCTTCAGTGGGCTGGGAGCAAAAGGCAGAACTGAAGCCCAAGGTTGAGGGGCTTTCACCCAGCCCCTAGAACCTGGCACTTTGAACTTGGACTTAAAGTCTCCAAACTGTAAGAATAAACTTCTATTTGTTAAGGCCATTCCATTTGTGGTATATTCTTCTCAGAGTGACACTAGGTAACCAGAACAACTACTATTATTCAAATTTATGCACCAACCACCAGAAAAAAAAAAAAAAAAAAGATTTAATTGAAGATTTTTACCATCTTCTGCAGTCTGAAATTGACTGAATATAGAACATGATGTGCTGATTATCACTGGTGCATCAGGGTTTTATTCTTTCACCATATTTATTCAATGTATATGCTGAGCAAATAATCTGAGAAGCTGGACTATTTGAAGAAAATGTCATCAGGATTGGAGGAAGATTTATTAACACTGGTGATATGCTGATGACACAAATTTGCTTGCTGAAAGTGAAGATGACTTAAAGCACTTACTGATGAAGATTGAAGACTATAGTCTGCAGTATAGATTATACCTCAATATAAAGGAAACCAAACTCCTCACAACTGGATCAATAAGCAGCATCACAGTAAATGGATAAAATATTGAAGTTGTCAAAGACTTCATATTACTTGGTTCTACCTTCAACACCAATGGAAACAGCAGTCAAGATATCAGATGATGTATAGCACTGGGCAAATTGGCTGCAGAAGTCCTCTTTCAAGTGCTGAAGAGCAAAGGTATCTCCTTGAAGCCTAAGGTGTGCCTGACATAAGCCATGGTATTTTCAATTGCCTGTTATGCATGTAAGAGCTGGACAATGTATAAGGAAGACTAAAGAAGAATCAGTGATTTTGAGTTGTGGTGTTAGTGAAGAATACTGAGTGTACCATGGACTGCTGAAAGAACTAAGACATCTGTCCTGGAAGAAGTGTAACTGCAATGTTCCTTGGAAGCAAGACTTATTTTTACCTACTTTGGTCATGTTGTGAGAAGGGACCATTAACTGGAGAAAGATATCATGCTTGGCAAAGTTCATGAAAAAGGGAAAGGCCTTCCACAAGATGGACTGACACAGTGGCTACAATGATGGGCTCAGTTATAGCCAATATCATGAGTGCTGGCACAGGACTGGGCAATGTTTCATTTTGCTCTACATAGGGTCACTATGAGTCAGAGACAGCACCTAGCAACAACAACTAGTGTTGGGCCCATGGGCTCAGGACCATGGTCACAGGGGGGATATGAAGCTCAATTCCATAACATACTACACTAAAACATTATTCTACATCTTACTTTGGTGAATAATAGCAACTGGGGTTTTAAAAACGTTCAAGTGGGTACTTCCTGTAATATGACAGAAAAAGCAGACAAGATACACAAACCTTATTGAGTAAAGAAAAGATAAACCAATTGACACAGATACAGAAGATAATCCTGCTGCCCTGAGTTTTAAAAAGAAGAGTACAGTAGTGGACTAAACACCAACTAGTAGAGAAACCTGAATGAAAATGGTGAGTAAGGAAATGAATGGACAGTCAGGTGTCCTGATGGCATGAACAGCCTGAATATTTCCAAGTGCTGTTAGAATCTGAGAATTAACCTAAAAATCAGCTCTGCTCCCTAAGGGCTACGTGAACAACTGCATTGGTAATTGACAATTGAAAGATATGAACTGGGCTGCAGAATTTTGGCTCTACAGAAGTCACAACCATTTGGAATGTTTACAAGTGGCAGCTTTTGAATATGTAAAGTGACAGCATTCTCATTCATATTCCAGGGACCTAAGAATAGGATATAGTTGCCAAAGACAGCAGAGACATATGGGAGGCTGGTAACTGGAAAGGAAATAAGTGGTGAATGCATAAATGCTGCCAGCTAGCAAATAGAGGAGCACAGTACCATACTTACTCAGATACATCCAAAAAAAAAAAAAAAATTTTTTTGAAAAACACCCCCAAAAACAAATCCAAAAAAAAAATAAAAACACAAAAATGTCACAATTTCTCAGAGACAACAGGTTATCACAGTCCACATGAAGAAGTAAGATAAAGCAATAGAAACAGGAGATTGGGATACAGATCCAAAATGTAACCATGAAGAAGAAGCAGCATTGTAAGTCTTTGATAAGGAATTTAAAAGAATTGTATTTAGTTGCCTTTAGCAGAGTGCGAGACAGATCAAGGAAAAACTGACAAAATTGAGGAAAACACAGAGAAAACCCTAGAACAATTATGGAAGAAAATACAAGAAGAAAATGACAAATAAAAAAAAAATTAGGAATGATACAAAATCTATGGAAAGTAATCCAGAAAATTAGTACTAAATTCCCAGAAATAGATAGCACATTAAATAAGCAATTGAGTAGAATTGAATCAATAGAAGACAGAATTAGTGAGAATGAACACAAATACCTGTTAGGCCAGAGTAAACTCAAGCCACCAACATTTCAGTTAGCAGCTTCCTCCGGGTGTCAGGCTCTGATGAGACAGCCTGATAAGACAATGGATGTGACAAAACCCGCCCAGGCTGGACAGTCCCATGTAATAACAAACTTCCTCCTGTGAAGCCCCCTCATGCTAATTAAGTACAGACGCATGCCAACACCTAATTGGACCCTGCCAATTCCTTAGTGTCGCCAGTTAAGTCCTCTCTGTGTCTATAAGAATCTATCCCCTCTGCCCAGGGGTGTGACTTCTCTGGCCTTGATGCTAGGGCACGAGAACCTCACCCGGGAGTGCTAATAAACTACTTCACTGAAACAAATCCATGTCCTGGTGTCTCAGCAACTCTGCATTACAATACCTAAATACGTCTTTGATAATGGATCAATCAGAAAAAAGATCAAAACAAAATGAAGAAAACCTAAGGTAGGATACTATCAAAAAGAATATTCTACATGTAACAGGAATTCCAGAACAGGAAGAGAAAAAGAGAAGCACAGAGAAAATTGCCAAAGATATTGGAATAGAATGTCCCTGATATGATGAAAGATAATAATATATCCATTCAAGAAGTCCAACAAACCTCAAACAGGATAAACCTCAAAAGAAAATCACCAAGAAATATCATTATGAACCGACCAAAACCAAATTTAAAGAAAGAATCCTGAAAACAGCACAGGAAAAGTGAAGAGTTACCTACAAGGGGCAACCAATAAGACTAAGTTCAGATTTCTCAGCAGAAACCATGCAGGCCAGAAGGCAATGGGATGGTATATACAAAAACCCTGGCGGAAAAAAAAAAAAAAAAAAAA
>NW_006922420.1:213400-216516 GCF_000298275.1 Orycteropus afer afer
CAAAATATGATCTTGAATATATCCCTCCTGAATTTAGAGATCATCTAAAGAATAGATTTGATGCATTGAACACCAATGACCGAAAACCAGAAGAATTGTGGGAGGATATCAAGAACATTATCCATGAAGAAAGCAAGAGATCACTAAAAAGACAAGAAAAGAAGACCAAAATGGGTGACAGAAGTGACTCTGAACCTTGCTCTTGAGCGGAGAGTAGCTAAAGAAAATGGAAGAAATGACAAGATAAAAGAACTGAACAGAAGATTTCAAAGAGCAGCTTGAGCAGACAAAATCAATTACTATAATGAAATGTGCAACGACCTGGAGTTGGGAAACCAAAGGGGAGAACATGCTCAGCATTTCTCAAGCTAAAAGAATTGAAGAAAAAAATACAGCCTCGAGTTGCAATATTGAGAGATTCTATGGGTAAAATATTGAATGATGCAGGAAACATCAAGAGAAGATGGTAGGAATACACAGAATCACTGTACCAAAAAGAACTGGTCAATCTTCATCCATTTCAGGAAGTGGCATATGATCTAGAACCAATGGTATAAAGGAGGAAGTCAAAGCTGCAAAGAAAGAATTGGTGAAGAAAAAGGCTCCAGGAATTGATGGAATGTGCATTGAGATATTTTCAACAAATGGATGCCCCACTGGATGTCCTATTGGAGGCACTCACTTAGTTATGCCAAGAAATTTGGAAGACAGCTACCTGGCCAACTGACTGAAACAGATCCATATTTGTACTAATTCCAAAGTAAGGCGATCTCACAGAATGTGGAAATTATACAATAATATCATTAATATTGCACGCAAGAAAGATCTTACTGAAGATAATTAAAAAATTTTTGTAGCAGTATATTGACAGAGAACTTCCAGATGTGCAAGCTGGATTCAGAAGAGGACTTGGAACAAGGGATATCATAGCTCTTGTCAGATGGATCTTGCCTCAAGGCAAAGAATACCAGAAAAATATTTACTTGTGTTTTATTGACTATGCAAAGGCATTTGATTGTGTGGATCATGACAAATTATAGATAACATTGAGAAGAATGGTAATTGCAAACACTTGATTGTACTCATGAGGAGCCTGTACTTTGACCAGGAGGTTGTCATTCGAACAGAACAAGAGCACACTACATGGCTTAAAATCAAGAGGGGAATGTTATATCCTTTCCCCACACTTATTCAATCTATATGCTGAGCAAATAATCTGAGAAACTGGACTATATGAAGAAAAATGTGGCATCAGGATTGGAGGAAGAATTATTAACAACTTGAGATACACAGATGATACAAATTTGCTCACTGAAAGTGAGGATGACTTGAGGCACTTACTGATGAAGGTTGAAGAATACAGTCTGCAGTATGGATTATGTCTCAATATAAAGAAAACAAAAATCCTCACAACAGGACCAATGAGCAGCATCACAATAAATGGAGAGAAGATTGAGGTTGTCAAAGAAATCATGTTGCTTGGTTCTACAATCGATGCCAATGGAAGCAGCAGTTAGGACATTAGACCACATATAGCATTGGGAAAGTCAACCATGAAGGGACTGTTTCAAGTGCTAAGGAGCAAGGATGTCTCCTTGAGGCCTAAGATGCACCTGACACAAGCCATGATATTTCCAATAGTCTCGTATGCATGTGAGAGCTGGACAATGAATAAGGAAGACCGAAGAAGAGTTGATGCTTTTGAATTGTGGTGCTGGTGAAGAATGCTGAAAGTACTGTGGACTGCTAAAAGAACTAACAGATCTTTCCTGGAACAAGGGCACCTGAAATGCTCCTTGGACGCTAGAATGGCCAGACTTCATCTCAGCTATTTGGTCATGTTTTCTGAAAGGACAATTCCCTGGAGAAGAATGTCATGCTTGGTAGGGTGGAGGGTCAACGAAAGAGGGGGAGGATTTCAATGAGATGGATTGACATGGTGGCTGAGGTGATGGGCTCAAGTATAGCAAGGATCATGGGGCTGGCATGGGATCGAGTGGTGTTTTATTCTGCTGTGCATTGGGTAGGTATGAGTCGGAAACAACTCGATGGCACCTAACAACAACAATAACATGTTTATGAGATTATTCCTAAGGCATTTGACCATTAACCAGAAGGCTGGCGGTTCAAACCCACCAGCCTCTCCTCTGAAGGAAGGTTGGGCAATACTTCCATAGTAATATCACCTCGGAAACCCAAGGAAGGGTCTCTCTGAGTCGTGTCCAACTCAAGGACACATAACAACAACAACATGAGATTATTGATAATATGTTACTTATTTATAATTTTTGTCTATGTTATTGGAGCTCCTAATTTAGTCAGATAATTTTATAAAAATGTTAAAGAAGTCATCAATTCTCAACTCAACAATGTTTCATGTGAGTTTTTTTTTTAAATGATATCATCTTTGAATTATAGGTCTTCCTTTCTATTTGATTAAATAAAAAGTTGAACACTTCTTTAGAGAAATAGAACAGTAAAATTATAAAATATTCAATCTGGAGAGCTATAAAAATTTAGGAAAATTGGAGAAACAAAATTCTAAGACTCTGAGTTCCATAATGATTATGATTCAATAAAAAAAATAAAATCATACTGCTTTAGAATGGTAAAGATGACAATAAAAACAATGGTGGTATTAATAATTTGTTTACCCTAGATTTTACTTCATCTGTGGTTCCAAAAGTATGAAGAATGGCCTATTGATACTACTGGCATTAATAGCTAAAGTATATTTATTATAGTTTATTTATATTTATTATAAATGAATATTTATGCACAAAATTAATACTAATAGTGGAAAACTGCAAAAGTATACTTCATACAAGCTGCCCTTTATATGAAGTGAAAGATCATGTATCTGAAGAAATTTGCTACATATTTAACGAATAGAAGTTATCTTCTTACATTTCTATTTCCTTCCGTTTTCTTCCTTTTTGCATGTTTGAAAACTAAGAGAGCAGCTCTGACCTTTTAATTATACATTATTTATTAATATATGAATAATTATAATAAATATATTAAACTTGGTGTTGTAATATTTACTTTATCTTCTTGAATTTTTGAACTGCCTTATTTGCTGATGGCATAGAACATCACATGTAAGTTGTAAGATG
>NW_006922420.1:216761-221826 GCF_000298275.1 Orycteropus afer afer
GGCCCTAAGCAGTGACTCTCTTTCCCTCTCCCTTTCACCCCTAGTAATCACTAATAAACTTTGATCTATGTATATTTACCTATTTAAGGATCCCTACGGAAGTAGGTTGCCCAACCTTCCACTCCTCAGAAGAAAGATTGGGTGATCCACTTTCGTAATGATACTGGCTGGAAACCCAAGGAGAGGTCGCTATGAGTCATGATCCATGGCAGTGAGTTTGGTTTAGTTTTAGTTGTGTAGTAAGGAGCTCTGGTGGGATAGTGCCTAGGGCATGATTACTAACCAGAAGGCTGGTAATTCAAACCCACCAGCCACTCCAGATAAGGGAGACTGGGAAATCTACTATAAAAATTTACCACCCCAGAAATTGAAAGAGGGTAGCTGTGAGTTGGAATGGACTGGATAACAGTGAGTTTGGTGTTTTTTTTTTTTTTTTTTTCCTTTTTTTGGAGTGGTGTAGTGGTTACACTTAGTTGCTAACCAAAAAGTTGACTGTTTGAACCCAATTCTGAGAAATCCCTTTGAAGCTGTTTCTATGAATCACCTCGATGGCATGCCACTTGTTGCACCTGTTGTGTAAAGCATTTGTACGACACAGTAGATTTGCAATCACATAAGTAGTTTTGTAGTATATTTCATAAACATCACAATTAAAGCTATAAAAAAACAATTCTGTAGTCTGTACCCATAGGAAGTTATTTTAGGAAAAGGTAAGAAACGTAATTATTTCAGCATATCTTAGATTCAAATTTTGCTAATTCAGATTTAGTGGCAATTGGTGTGCCCTATGTCTTGAGGTTTGTGTATGTATAAGATATGTTTATATTCACAAAGCTAATTTATAGTGTAAATGAGTTTACAATGGAAATAATTGTTACTTAAAAGAAAACCAAATTAAAATAAACTTTTTAAAACCTTCTGAAGTTTTCAAGAGACTCTCAGACAAGTAATTGGAAAGAAAATAAATTATTATCAGTTCTTAATTTAGATTCACTAAGGGTCTTGAAACAGTCATATATTAGGAAAAACAGTATATTTCTAGTTTTACATAAGTTTATTAATTAAGGTTAGGTTCAGCTGTATTTAAGAGGAAATCCAAATAATTGGTTTAAACAAGAAAGAGGCTTATTTCATCCTCCTGCTAATGCCTAGATGTTGGTCAGTCCAGAATTTGTTCCCAGATCTGCCTTGTCCAGGGCAGTCCAAGGCAGCTCCACAGCTAGTAAAGAAGCAAAACCAAAACCAAACTCACTGCCAAGGAGTTGTATGAGACTCATAGCAACTCCTCCTTGGTTTTCCTTGGCAGTATCACTACAGAAGTAGATTGCCCAACCTTCCTCACAAGGAGTGGCTGGTGGGTTTGAACCGCCAGCCTTCTGGTTAGCAGTCAAATACCTTAGGCACTATACCACCAGAGCTCCCTTATAAAGAAGCAGGCTACCTTCAATCTCTGCCCTGTCACTGAAGATATGGCTCCTTTCCTCCTCGTGTTCCAAGATGGCTGCTACACTTCCAATGATGTTGCTGTTTTTGGTAGTTCCCTCAAGGTATTCTTATTCTTGGTGACCCCAAGTACACAGAAGAGAACTGCTAAATAGGATTTTCAAGGCTATGACTTTTTAGAAGAAGATTGTCAGACTTGTCTTCCAAGGTGCCTCTGAGGAGGTTTAAGCTGATAATCTTTCTTTCTTCTTTTTATTTTTTTTTTTTAATTGTGATTTGGGTGAAAATTTATAGAGTAAATTCACTTTCCATACAGCAGTTCACATACACTTTGTCTCATGACATTGGCCACAATTCACCACAATGAAACAGCTCCTCTCCCACTTCCTCCCAACAGTCATCTCTTCCCTGTGTCCATCCCTCCATGCACTCTTGCCCCTTGAGCTGTCTCCTGGTGCATAAACAGCCCTTCTTTCTCCCATGATTGTTCTTCCCAAGGACTGTATCTACCTCAGGTAAATGTTCAACTCCTATGCCTCTCTTTTGTTTGACTGGAAGTCACAGTTGTGAGTTCAATTCCAAACCTGAAGGGCAGCTGGGGCAATAGTCACAGTGGTTCCACCATGCTCTAACAGACCAGCAAAACTGGTCCCCTTTTTTTCCCCCTCCAAATAATTTTTAGTTTTGTTCCATATTGTTCTGCCTCTCTATCCAAGATCTCCTACATAGATACGCCTCTGAGTAGTTGACAGTGGTAGCCGGGCACCATCTAGTTGTGGTCTCATAGTCGCATAGGTTGCAGATCACATGACGTACCAGTCCCTAGAACCAATTATTTCCATGAATATTTGGTTTTCTTCATTCTTCTTTGCACTGGGTGAAGAGAGACCCATCATTGCATCTAGATGACCACTTGCAAGTTTTTAAAATCACAGTCGCTACTTGCCAAAGTAGGAGTTGGAAAAATATTTTGTGTAGTATGTCGTGCCAATTGAGCTTGATATCCCCTGTGACTATGGTCCTGAGCCCACATGTTCAACTACTCAGTCCCTCTGAGTAGCTGGCTGTGACCAAGAAGTGACTACAACCTTGTCCCTTGTCAGCTCTACTATATACCTGGGAATTCAGATCATAAAAATAAACTTATAGGACAATTGTCTGCCAACCCTATACATGGTCTTGGGTATACTCCCTGCTTCATAAACATACCAAATAGTTCAGCCTGTCCACTCACCTATCCACCAGTATACCCATGTATGCCTTCCCTGACAACGCAGTACTGTATGTGCAAAAGGGTTCATGTTTCTTGTCTGCACCTCCCATGTACCTTTCTATTTCTTCCTCTTCCTCAATGTTACCATGTTGATCACTTACATTTGGAATATTTCCATTCCCTTCACCCAAATCAATATTTCTCTCTACCTATCTAAAAGGGTTCCCTCCACTCCCCTCCCACCCCTGACAACCAACAAAGAAAATTGCCTTCCATATAGAAACGTTTCTTTGACTTTTACAATAATGGACTAATACAATATTTGTCCTTCTGTGATTGACTTACTTAACTCAGCATAATGTCCAATTCATCCACATTATGCTGTGTTTTTCAGATTTTAGGTTATTCTCTAGAGATACATAGTATTCCATTGTGTGCATGTACCAAAGTTTGGTTATCCATTCCTCAGTTGATGGATACCTAGGTTGTTTCCATCTTTTGGCTATTGTAAATAGTGCTGCAGTGAACATGGGTCTGTATATGTCTATTTTTGTCATGGCTCTCTCTTCTTTAGGATATATATCTAGTATCAGAATGGCTGGGTCAAATGGTATTTCTAATTTCAACTTTTGAAGGACTCGCCATATTGCTTTCCACTGTGGTTGTACCATTTTACAGTACCAACAGCAGTGTATGAGAGTCCCAGTCTCTCCACATCCTCACCAGCATTTGTTATTTTTTGTCTTGTTGAACTTTGCTACTAGTCCTGGAGCAAGGTGGTATCTCATTGGTGTTTTGATTTGCATCTCTCTAATGGCTAATGTTCGTGAGCATATCTTCATATGTTTGCTGGCCACTTGAATATCCTCCTTGATGAAGTGTCTATTCATGTCTTCTGCCAGTTTTTAAATTGTATCATTTGTCTTTTTGTTATAGAAGTGTTGGAGTTTTCTACAAATTCTAGAAATAAGTCCCTTGTCAGATGATATGTCATTGTCAAATATTTTTTTTTCCCAAACTGTAGGTTATTTTTGACTCTTCTGGAGAAGTCTTGGAAGTACATAAAAATTAAATTTTTAGAAGGTCCCATTCATCTAGCTTCTCTTCTGCTGTTTGTGCATTTTGGATTATGCTTGATAGTCTATACTGTTGTTGTTGTTGTTATGTGCGAGTCGGACCCAACTCATAACGACCCCTCCTTGTGTTTCTGAGGCAGTATCACTATGGAAGTAGATTGCTCAAACTTTCTCCAGAGGAGTGGTTGGTGGGCTTGAACTGCCAGCCTTCCAGTTAGCAGTCAAGTGCCTTAGGCACTATGCTTAAGGAACTCTGTCATTTTAGGTTTTACATTTAAGTCTTTGATTCATCTGGAGTTTGTTTTTGTGTATGGGGTGAGGTACAGATCTTGTTTCATTTTTATGCAAATGAATCTCCAGTTTTGCCAGCACCATTTATTAAACAAACACTCTCTTCCCCATTTAATAGATTTCAGCCCTTTGTCATAGATCAGCGGACCATAGTCAGTGGATCTATTTCTGGAATCTCAGTTCTATTCCATTGTTATATGTGTCTGTCATTATACCAATACCAGGCAGTTTTGACTACTGTGGCTGTATAGTAGATTTTGAGATCCGGGAGTGTGAGACCTCCTACTTTGTTCTTCTTCTTCAATACTGCTTTGTTTATCCAAGGTCTCTTTCTTTTCTAATGTAAAGTTAGTGATTGGTTTTTCCATATCCTTAAAAAATGATGACAGGATCTGGATTGGGATTGCATTGACTGTGTACATTGTTTTGGGTATTATTGACATTTTCACAATATTCAATCTTCCTATCCATAAACATGGGATGTTCTTCCATTTATTTAGATCTCTTATGGTTTTTTGAAGTAGTTTTTTATAGTTTTCTTTGTACAAGTCATTTGTGTCCCTAGTAAGATTTATTCCCAAGTATTATATTTTTTTGGGTAGCTACTGTAAATGGTATTCATTTCCTTATTTCTTTTTCAGCTATCTCTTTGCTGGTGTAGAGGAATCCATCTGATTTTTAAATGTTGATCTTGTGTCCTCCCATGATGCTAAATCTCTCAATTAGTTCTAGTAGATTTTTGACTATGTCTCTTGGGTTTTCTAGGTATAGGATCATATCATCAGCAAATAGGGATAGTTTGACTTCTTTCTTACCAATTTGGAAGCCTTTGATTTCCTTTTCTTGCCTTACGGTCCTGGCTAGGACTTCCAGTACAATGTTGAATAGAAGTGGTGTTAGCAGGCATCCTTGTCTAGTTCCTGTTCACAAGAAGAATGTCTCTCTCCATTGAGTATAATGTTGGTTGTTGGTTTTGCATAGATGCCCTTTATTATGTTGAGGAATGTCCCTTCTATTCCTATTTTGCTGAGAGTTTTGATCA
>NW_006922420.1:222633-237004 GCF_000298275.1 Orycteropus afer afer
CAGTTCTTCATAGTATCCTGATATTATCCTTTTTATTTCAGTTGGTTCTGTTGTGATGTAATCCATTTCATTTCTTATTCATGTTATTAGTATTCTCTCCCTCTTGTCCTTTGTTAAATTTACCAATGGTTTGTCAATTTTATTGAACTTTAAAAAATACCAACTTCTGGTCTTGTTGATTTCTTTTTATTGTCCTTGTATTTTCTGTTTCATTGATTTCTGTTTGAATCTTTATTATTTCTTTTTTCTGGTGACTGTAGGCTTTTCTTGCTGTTCTTTTTCTAATTGTTGGAGATGTTGATTTAAAGTATTAATTTTGTCTCTTCTTTTTTGATGTATGCATTGATTGCTATAAATTGGCCTCTGATCACTGCTTTTGCTCTGTCCCATAGATTTTGGTATGTTGTGTTTTCATTCTTGTTTGATTTGAGGAATTTTTGAATTTCAATTTTTATTTCTTATTTTACCCAGTCTTTCTTAAGGATGGTGTTGTTCAGTTTCCATGTGTTTACTCTTTTTCCTTTGATCTTCCTATTGTTGATTTCTAATTTGATAACATTATGATCTGAGAAGATTCTTTGCATTATTTCAATATTTTTCAATTTATAAAGGCTTGCTTTATGGCCTGAAAAATGTTCCATGTGCCCTGGAAAATAATGTATATTTTGCTGTGGCTGGGTGAAGTTCTCTGTAGATGTGTATAAAGTCAAGTTGGTAGATTGTATTATTTAGCTCTCCTGCATCTTTGTTGAGTTTCTTTCCAGTTGTTCTATCTTTCATTGAAAAAGGTGCATTAAAGTCTCTCACTATGACTGTGGACTCATCTATTTCATTTTTCAATTCTTTTTAAGTCTGATTTATGTATTTTGGAGCTCTTTCATTGGGTTCATAGATATTTATTATGATTGTATCTTCATGGTCAATTGATTGTTATGTAATGTTCTTCCTTGTCTCATATGCTGGTTTTTGTCTGGAAGTCAATTTGATCAGAAATGAATATTGCCACTACGGCTCTTTTACAGTTGCCATTTGCTTGATATATCTTTTTCCAACCTTTTATTTTTAGTCTATTTTTTTTCTTTTTCTCCAAGGTATGTCTCTTGTAGAAAGAACATTGATGGGTTTTGTTTTCTTATCCAATCTGCAACTCTCCATCTCTTGAAGGGTGCATTTAATCCATTAACATTCAGTGTAATTATTGATGAGTATGAATTGTTTGCTGTCATTTTGTTATGTTTTTTTCATAGTGTCCCTGGTTTCTTTGTTCCATATTATTTTCTGTGCTGAGCTCATTAGGTTTATGAATCCTGTTATCATTTCTTTTGTTGCTGTTGTTTTAGTATTTGCTGAATATTTGTGCTTGTCTTCTTTTTTATTGTGATGTGAAGTTTCATCATTTTTCTTTGAGGTTACCCTATGATTTATAATTTTCTCCCTGAGATTAGAACCTTCCATTAGATCTTGAAACACTCTTGACTTCCTCATCATTTAGAAGTTCTGTAACTACACAGTATTCTCCTTCTTTTAGGTTTGTAGTTGTCTTCACTTGCCAATTGATGTCTCTAATTTTTATAATTTTTTCAGCTTATTTTATTTTGGATATGTCCATAGCTGTGGTTTCTGGGTTATGACATCTTGTGTATTAATGGTCAGTTGTCATTTGCTATTTTTTTGGATCTCTGTTCAAAGGACTCTGTTTAGTATCTCTTGTAAAGTTGGTCTGGTTTTAACAAATTCCCTTAGTTTCTGCTTATCTGGAAATCTCCTAATTTTACCATCATATTTGTGGGACAATTTTGTCTGGTATATATTAATTGGTTGAAAATTTTTCTCTTTCAGCATTTTATTACCTTCTCTCTTGCATGGTTTCTGCTGAGAAATCAGAGCTAATTCTTACTGATTGTTCTTTATAAATAACTTTTGTTTTTCCTGTGCTGCTTTCAGTATTCTGTTTTTGTCTTTGTTTTTTATGAGTTTGATGATGATATGTCTTGGTAATTTTCTTTTCAGATCTATCCTGTTTGGGGTTTTTTGTACTTCTTGAATGTAAATATTCTCATCTTTCATCATATTAGGGAAGTTCTCCTTCAATAAATCTTGGGAAATTTTCTCAGTGGTTTTATTTTTCTCTTCCTATTCTGGAATTCCAATGACACATAAGTTATTCCTTTTGATCATATCCCACATGAACCTTAGGTTTTCTTCATTTTGTTCTAATCTTTTTTCTGATTGATCCCTTTCCAAAGTATAATTCAGGTATTTGTCTTCAATTTCATTAATTCTGTCTTCCATTGTATCAATTCTACTCCTTTGCTCTTTAAATGTGTTATCTATTTCGTACGATTTACTAATTATCTTCTGGATTTCTATCCGTAGATTTAGAATCATTTCTAGTTTTTCATTGATTTTGTAATTTTTTCTTGTATTTTCTTCCAAAATTCTTCTAGGATTTGGTCTCTGTTTTCCTTGTTGTGTCTTTCAATCCTTTGAAGATACCTAAATATAATTCTTTTGAATCCCTTATCAGAGAGTTCCAATGCTGCTTCTTCCTCAGGGATGTGTTCTGGGTCTGTATCCTGCTCCCTTGTTTCTATCACTTTATCTTGCTTCTTTGTATGGGCATTGATGATCTGTTGTCTCTGAGACATCGTGGCCTTATTGTATTTAGATCTCTGTTAACTGTTTGTGAGGAGCAGCTAAAGCTGAGCCAGGTTTTTCTTGGTGGTTGTTTATTGTTGGCCTGTTTGTGGAGGAGGGAGTGGTGGCTCTCACTCATTAAGTGAAGTTGCAGGAGGTGTGGGTGTAGTTGTGTCGTATGGGGACTGTTGCTGTCTCCAACTCAGTTAGACAAAAATAACAATTGAATAACCATCAAAAAAATAAAAGCAAATGGACAAAAAATATTCCATGTAATCACTCAGGACCAGTAACCACAAAAAGAAAAAAGGGAAAAGGAAGGAAAAAAGAAAAAATCTGAAATATCTGGGGCATAGGCAATAAGAGAAAAAAGGTAGAGAAGGAGAATAATGAAGAAACAAAATGAGTAAAATTCAAAAAGAAAAACAAGGAATGGGGTTAACAATGAGGAAAAAAAATTGCAGCCAGGAACAGGGAAAAGAAAAAAAAAAAAAAACCTGAAAACTAGAACCTGGTAGAAGGATAAATAATAATAGTAAAAAGGAGAAAAGTAATGACAATAATAGTTTAAAAAACAAACAAACTAACTAAAAAACAGAAAAATAAATATCAGGGCAGGGCAGGGCAGGGCACCCAGTTTCCATCCAAGCACACAGATTAGGATGGAATTCCTGCTGGACCAGAATGTGGGTGGGAGTGAGGTATGGCCTCACCTCTGTTCACCAAGAGGGTGTGGGGTATAAGAGTAACAGGGCAATATTGTACCTTTCTAGTCGTCCTGGTCTGGAATATCCTTGAGGTTCCTGGCAATTGGAGTCTGTTCTTAACTCCTTGGAATCCGGGAGAACACTGTCACTTTAAATATCCAAAATGGTCAAACCGCTTGTAAACATTCAAAATGGCTGCATGCTCTGGCAGAGAAAAGTCCACAGCTCAGCCCACCTTCCTCTTCGCTGCTTCACCTTTTATTCCCCAGCCACCAGGGCTGTGCTTCATGCAGTTCCTGGCTAGCAGAGTCCATTTTTAGGTTAATTCTTAGATCTTACCACCACTCAGCAATATCCAAGTTGTCTATGCCATCAGGATCGCTGACAGTTCGCAGCACTGTATAAAGCTGATTATCTTCCAAAGAGTGTAATACAGTGCCTAATCATTTGTCCCACCCAGAGCTGATATGCTTCCAATGTCACATCCAATTCTAAGCAATTAAGTGAGGGGAAGAATATATCTGATCTTTTACAGAATTTTCTCAGAATTCCAGTATTGCTTTTCTACTCATAACTGATGTCATCCAAATTTAAGGGACACTACAAATTGATAAAGAATGTTTAGATAGGAAATTTTCTATTTTTGTTAGAGCAATATAATAGAAATGCATTTCTAATGAAGTGAATAGGCCATGTAAACCGCTATTTTGTATCAATTTTTTTTTTTTTTTAATAGCCTACTCAAACTATAGAAAGGCCAAAGGTTAAGGATTTGTTTTTGTTTGTTTGGTTTTGTTTTGACAAAGCAAATTGTGAATACTTAACTTTGATAACCAAAACACAATTTTCTTCAAATTTCTTTGCTAAAGATTCAGAAAAAAAAAAAAAAAATTGCTATTTTTAATTCCATCCATTGTTATTATATCTTCATTTATATCTCTGTGGGAAGTAGGAGAAAGACAGAAAGGATGATACTTGGTAGGTCTTTTGCATGTGCCCTGATTTTAGCTCTTGCTCTCTAAGGAGAGCTTGCTCTCCTTCCTGCTCAATGGCCATCATTTGCCTTCTGCTAGCCAGCTCTAGGAAGTCATTTCCACATCCAGCGTTTTTGTTCCTTTCAGAGGTTAAGCCTATGCCTCGAGAGAGGACGCAGGCCTCTGTCTCTAAATCTGGCAGCTCAAGTTCTAACAAGATGTTAATAGCTAGGCTATTTTGACCAAAATTCATTGAAGACACAAAATGGAAAAGAGGAAACTGACCCGATGAGATGTGGGGAAATGGTGGGAGCTGTATCTGTTTTCTTCCTAAAATAATGAAGAACAACAACAACAGAAAGCAAACCCCATAATTATTTATATTGATTTTTCCTTAATGTCTAGCTAGTGTAGTCACACAGGAAGAAATAAGTGTTTCCTATTGCAACTGTTGTGCTCCAACTCTATGTGAAATAATTGTACATCTTTTGTGTGTTTATGAGTATTTGGTCATTTCCTGAGACTAATCTCTAACTTAAGGAATAACACATAATTTGGACTATAGAGACAGTTACCACTAGCCCTAAATAAATTTTTCTTAATCTTATAATGTCTTCTTCAATTCAAAGAAAAAGATGTCTGATTTAATTGCTCAAAAAAATAAAATAGTACTTATAACTTATGCAATGTGCCACATTTTCAAAATTTGAAGGTAGTTTGAGGGAAATATTAAGGCCATTTTTGAATAAATGGTGTTATATATTTGTTAGTTTGAAGATTGATAAAACATTTTTTACCTCAATGTCACTACTCAGTTAAAAATTTAGACAAGTCATGAAGTTCTCAGAGTAGATTTTTAATTACTCTCTGTAAGTAAAACTGGCTTTATAGTTTTCTAAAGTTTTTCTACTGTGGTGTTCAATCATTTTAAATTAGTTAAACAAAAATTTGGTATTTTAAAACTGTTGGTAAGCAATTTTGGGTTGTTGGATTATTTAAAGACCTATGCTTTATTTAGTTTATTTTTTCAGCCACATTTATAAATATCCTAAGCATAACTGTTTGAAACTCTACATTTAGAAGTATAATTTACATCTTCTTGAGAGTAGTTATAAGTATTAAATGAGAAAACAAGAGAAAGGTCTTTGTAAAGCCATCTATACAAATTAATTAATTTCTACACTTAATAAATTATTACACTTAATTAAGATAATATAAAGTCTAATATTTAACAACACATTAAGAAAGATAGTAAACTTCCTGTAATGTTAATTAATCTTAAAAACATCATGAGAAGAAAATGATGAGTTAATGAATATAAAACATAGTTAAAATGTCAAATGCTATTTAAATTTTAAATCATATCTCTCTTAATCAAAAAGATAAAAAATGCTCTACTACTAAAACCAAAAAAGCCAAACTCATAGCCGCCAGGTCAGATCTGACTCATAGTAACCCCTCCTTGGGTTTCTGAGGTGGTACACTATGGAAGTAAATTGCCAATCTTCCTTCCAAGGAGTGGATGGTGGCTTTGAACCACCAGCTTTCTAGTTAGCAGTCAAATGCCTTAGGCACTACCCTACCAGAGCTCCTACTCTTAGATACTATAAATTAATTTTATGGATAATTTTATGAAATGATGTTTAGTAGACTCAGTCTAAGTATGTGAACTTTTGAAAAAAGGAAAGCTTCAAGGAACAGTTAGATGTATATTGTATATATATTCATTGCATGTATATGTATATATACATACATGTATATATGTATACCTATGTATGTATGTATGTGTACATACATGTTGTTTTTTTATGTGCTGTTGTCTCCGACTCATAGAAACCCCTCCTTGTGTTTCCAAGGCAGTATCTCTACTGAAGTAGATTGCCCAACCTTTCTTCTGAGCATACATACATATACATAGGTATGCATATATATGGCAAACTGTTTCATTTTTGGTAAATGTTATCATCTATTCATTTAAATATATTAATTACATTTTTCTGTAGAAATTAAAAAAGGAAGAAACTATAAGCTTGCAAAAAATACATAGTGCACTCTTCTTCCAATTTAATCATATAAATAGGCACATGAGAAATAATTTGTAGCATTTGTTAAAGTATGTCATTGTTTTGTGTGTCTGATCTAGTTCTATGCATAGTGACACTACAGGACAATGTTGAAGTGCCTCATAGGTTTCTAGGCTGTAACAATTTGTGGAAGATTGCCAGGTCTTTTCTTCTGGGAAGTCTCTAGTTGGTTCAAACCTCAGACCTTTCAGTTAGCAGCTGAGTGTTTAGCCCTTGTGCCAAGGGCTTCTTGTTTTAGCAATACTACTTGAATATTTCAGGAGGGGTTGCTATGCGTCAGGTCTGACTCCATGGCACATAATGACAACATCTGTTTACAGAACAACCTTCTGCTTTGCAGAATTTTGCTAACTCAGTTCACAGCAGTGGATGAATATCTGGAACTAGTGAATCAGCATACCCTCCCTCTGGTCAAACTGATTTGAATGATTAAAAGATGGACATATGACTCAATCTATCATCCATTGTAGAGTGATGCAAATGCCTTAGGCATACACCACCAGAGCTCCCATTAAATAAATTAGAAAACAGAAACAGTATACTAGGGAAATCTGTGTAGTAAGTTCAACCTGGGGTGTACAAAGTGGGCCTGCACAAGATTACTGGCAATGTATTTGGGATAGAAGGTGGGTTTATGTAATATTATGGATTGAAAAGAAACTTAAAGATGTATCAAAGTGAGCTATCTAGAATTATATCATGAAACTTTCTCTTTAGCATTCTAATCATACTAATTATATTAGAAGTAATACACAAAAAATATGTAAAATAGTAAGAGATGCTTGTATAGTCTTTAAATTTTCTGAATACCTGCAGAGCAAGCTTTGTGCATATATATTTGTTATAATGGTGTAATTGAACCAAGCAGAACGACATTTTGCTGTCTTAACCGAAGCTTTGACTCAATGACTCAAGGTTCTTTTTGAGGAGTTAAACAAAGCTGGCTTTGATTTTACTGACAGAATTAAATATTTGTGGAATGATAAAAGTCCCCCTTTTAATTATAAGAGTTATACTTATTAGCATAAATCAAAACATCTCACTGAGAAGTCTCTTTGAAAAGTTGACACTGATCTCATCCCAAGCTAAAGAAAGTGGATATTGGTCAACCTGTTCTAAGAATAGAATAAAAACATAATTTCTCTGTATTACATTTTCAACAGAGTTACTTTATGAAATTTCTAATTAGCTTCATCAACATATGTTGTAATCAAACCCAGAGTCACAAAGATGAAGGGGGGAAATCAGCTTTAATTGGGACATGTTTACTACAAGCAATTTGTAACAAGTGCTTCATAGTGCAAACGCTCAATATCCATATACATTTCCTGTAAAAGGGCATCTTTGTTTCTAATTATGGACTTAATTTATTTCTCTTTTAAACACATCATGATCAAAAGATCAATGCTGCTACTTGCATAATCTACAACTTTCTTTTATAATATTTAAAAATATGAGTTTTCTCTGAGGTCAAGAGAATTTTAAAAGATGAAACTATAAAACTCACTATTAATTTTTTTTTTTAACCATCTCTTTATACTCAAATCAGAATACACTAAGCTATTTACTTTCCCAAAATTTTATCTTTTTCTCTGTCATCATTTTGTTTTTATTAACTTTTACTCGCTTATTGATGTCGAGTCAATAAATGTTTACAGAAACCTTAGTAGGCTTGCTGCTGAAAGAACAAAAATGATGAACCAGAGAGAATGCCTTACACAGTTTGAAACATTTATGGATTCACCTTAATTTTATTATAATACTAGGTGAAGGATCATTTGGTATGACATAGAAATAGTATATTGTGGATGAGCAGGGAAAAAAGAGAGAAAGAGAGAGAGAGAAAAAAGTCAATCTTCTCTGAGGATATTAGGGAAGATTTCATAGGAAAGGGAACATTTATGCTTGACTTTGAACAATGCTTAAGTTTTGTTTATCTCTAAAAATATTCAATAAGAAATATTTGCCAATATCTTTGAATAATAATTCTACATCAAGAAGTTAAACCCTATGGAAACATTTATAAGCTCAAGAAATGTTCCATTGAATATATTATTTGATTTTTTTAAAAAATCATTTTATTGAAATGTAATTTATGAAATACACAAATTTCATAATTTGTGAAATACACAAAACTAAAGTGATATGGGTCAATGCATTTTTTTTTCAGTGTTCCCTCCCTTCCTCTCCTACTCCTGGCAACCAAAAAAGAAAGTTTCCCTCTCTATATAAACCTTTCCTTGACCCTCCACAACAATGAACTAATACTATATTTTTCTTTCTGTGATTGACTTATTTCACTCAGCATAATGTCCTCCAAGTTCACCATGTTGTGCGGTGTTTTGCAGACTCTACATTTTTCTTTAGTGCTGCATAGCATTCCATTGTGTGTGTGTACCATAGTTCAGTCATCCATGCTTCCACTGACGGGCACATAGGTTACTTCATCTTTCTGCTATTGTAAATGGTGTAGCGATGAACATGAGTGTGCATATATCTATTCCTGTCCTGACTTTCACTCTCTAGGATATATACCTAGTAATGGGATTGCTGGGTCAAATGGTATCTCCAATTCCAGCTTTGTAAGGAATCACCATACTGCTTTCCACAGTGCTTGTATCACTTCACAGTCCCACCAGCAGTGTCCCAATCTCTCCACATCCCTACCAGCATTTGTTATTTTCTGTCTCATTGAACCTTGCCATAAGTGCTGGGGTGAGATGTTGTTTTGGTTTGCATCTCTCTGATGGCCAATGATCATGAGCATCTCTTCATGTATTTGCTGGATGCCTGAATATCCTCCTTGGTGAAGTGTCTATTCATGCCTTCTGCCCATTTTTCAATTGGATTGTTAATTCCTTTGCTATTGAGGCATTGGAGTTTTCTATAAATCTTAGAGATAAGTCCCTTGCCAGATATGTAATTATCAACAAGTATGAATTTGTTGCTGTCATTTTTGTTGACAGACAGAGGACCAGGCCACATTGATAGCCTGGGGCATACTCTGCTCATAAGTAAGCCCAGCTTTTTCGTAGTGCTGATTTCTTTGTTCCATATAATTTTCTGTGCTGAGCTTGTTTTGTTTATGAATCACATTATCTCTTCCTTTGTTGCTATTATTTTAGTATTTGCTGAATATTTGTACTTGTCCTTTTTTTTTAATTTTGATATGAAATTTTATTATTTTTCTTTGAGGTTACCCTGTGGTTTATAGTTTAGAAGGGTTTTTTCTATCTTGTAGTTGTCTTGACTTCCCTACCATTCTGTAACTACACAATTTTTTTCCCTCTTTTTGGTTTGTAGTTGCCCTCATTTGTCAAATGATCTCTCTGGTTCCCTGTTTACAGTCTTGTAGACTTTTTCACTTTGGATATTTCCAAGGCTGGGACGGTTTCTGGGTTATGTCTCCATGTGTATTAATGGTCAGTTGTTGTTTGTTGTTTTTGCTTCTCTGTCCAAAGGGCTCCCTTTAGCATCTCTTGTAAGGTTAGGCTGGTTTTTAAAAATTCCCTTAATTTCTGCTTATCTGGAAATGGCCTATCTTTACCATCATATTTTGGGGACAATTTTGCTGGGTACATAATTCTTGGTTGGAAATTTTTCTCTTTCAGAGTTTTATGTATAACATCCCATTGTCTTCTTGCCTGCATGGTTTGTGCAGAGAAATCTGAACTTAGTCTTATTAGTTGACCCTTGTAGATAACTTCATATTTCCCATACTGCTTTCAGGATTCTTTCATTGCCTTTGGTTTTGGTGAGTTTGATGATAAGTCTTGGTGATTTTCTTTTGGGGCCTATCCTGTTTGGAGTTAGTTGGACTTCTTGAATGGATATATTTTCATCTTTCATCTTTCATTTGTTGGAAGAAAAATTCTCTTCCAACAAATCTTTGGCCATTTTTTTCTGTGGTTTTATTTATCTCTTCCTATTCTGGAATTCAGGAGCTCTGGTAGCATAGTGGCTAAGGCACTTGACTGCTAACCAGAAGGCTGGCAGTTCAAACCCACCAGCCACTCCTCAGAAGGAAGATTGGGCATTCCTACTTCCGTAGTGATACTGCCTCGGAAACCCAAGGAGGGGTCGCTATGAGTCAGGGCCGACTCGATGGCAAACAACAACAACAACAACATTCTGGAATCCTGATTTTTTTTTTTTCTTGTTGTTATGTGCCATCGAGTCAGATTTGACCCCTCCTTGGGTTTCCAAGGCTTCCTTTCAAGGAGTGGCTGGTGGATTTGAACCACCAGCCTTCTGGTTAGCAGTCAAGTGCCTGATTACACCTAGGTTATTCCTTCTGGTGGTGTCCCACATGAACCTTAAGCTTTCTTCATTTTGTTTTGATCTTTTTCTCTGATTGATCCCTTTCCAAAAAAGTATTGAGGTATTTGCCTTCAATCTCACTAATTCTGTCTTCCATTAATTCAATTCTACTCCTTCTCCCATTCAATGTCTTATCTATTTCTGAAAATTTAGTATTATTCTTCTGGAAGTCTATGTGCAGATTTTGTACCATTTCTAATTTTTCATTTATTTTGTAATTTTGTTCTTGTATTTTCTTTCGAAATTGTTCTAGGGGTTTCTCTGTGTTTTCCTCAATTTTGCCAGTGTTTTCCTTATTCTATCTCTCAATTCATTGAAAATACCTAAATATAATTATTTTCAATTCCTTATCAGGGAGTTCCAATGCTGCGTCTTCCTCAAGGATGAGGATGTGTTTTGGGTCTGTATCATAGTCCCTTGTTTCTCCTGCTTTATCTTGCTTCTTTGTGTGGACTGTGATGCTCTGTTGTCTCTGAGGCATTGTGATGTTTTTGTGTTTATATTTAATTGGTGGTTATATGTTAGAGTGACTTGCCCAAGATTTTCATTTTCTTTGTATGTTACCTATGTAAGCAAGGTACTGTGCTGTGCTCCTTTATTTGCTAGTTGGCAGCACTTATGCACTCACCACCTGTCTCCTTTCCAGTTGTCAGCGTTCCTTATGTCCCTGCTGTCCTTGGCAAACAGAGCCTATTCTTAGGTTCCTGGAATCTGGAATCTGAATAAGAATGTTGACACTTTAAAATTCAAAGTGGCCACCACTGGTAAAGATTCAAAATGGCTGTGCCCTTGGTCACTTTAAATATTCAAAATGGCCACAACTTGTAAACATTCAAAGTGGCTGCACCCTCTGGACAGTGGAAAGTCCACAGCTCAGATTGTCTCCCTCCTTGTTTTTTCGCTTCCTAGTCGTAGGCCACCAGCGCAGTTGTCACTGCAGCCCTTGGTGACCAGAGCTGATCTTCAGGTCAATTCTTAGGTCCCAACACCACTAGGAAATATTCAGGCTGTTGGTCCCATCAGAGTAGCTGACCATCCACTGCTCTGACCATCTCTGAACTCACTGTTTTTATTCAGGTTTTTGCATGGTTGATGCCTAATCCATTTCTGTATGCTTCTTTTCAAATTTAGAGCTCCAGGATTATCTTCTGTATCTTTGTCACTTGGTTTCTCTTTTCTTTTTTGAAGAGGGTCTGTGTAGCTTGTCTGTCTATTCCTCCAACTTACCAGAAGTATTATTTGATTTATTTTTAATTAAAAAATACATCTATAGAGATTTATATAAGGAAAACTATACCACATGATGACACATTATTCAAACATCCAAAAGGACTAGGAAAATGTATCTGCACAGACATTAATGGCACCAAACATATATTAATAAGAGGAAAAAGCAAACTGGCATGTAATTGCATAAAGACCTATTTAAAGTGCTGAAGAGCAAAGATATTTATTTGAAGACTAAGGTGCTCCTAACCCAAACCATGGTATTTTTAGTTGTCGTAGTGAAACTGTCTCAGAAACCCGAGGAGGGGTCACCATTGACCCCAACTTGATGGCAGTGAGTTTTTTTTTTTTTTTCTTAATATGCATTTGAGAGCTGGACAATGAATAAGGAAGACTGAAGAAGAGTTGATGCTTTTGAATTGTTGTTTTGGTGAAGAACATTTAAAGTATCATGGGCTGCCAGAAGAACTAACAAATCCATCCTGGGAGAAGTGCAGCTGGAATGCTCCTTGGAAGCAAGAATGGCCAGAATTTGTCTCAACTACTTTGGTCATGTTGTCAGAAGGGACCATTCCCTGGTGAAGGATATTGTTCTTGGTAAAGTAGAGGGTCAATGAGAAAGGGGAAGGCCCTCAATAAGATGGATAGACACAGTGGCTGCAAGGATGGGCTCAGATATAGCAAGGATTGTGAGGCTGGCATAGGACCAGACAGTATTTTGTTCTGTTGTGCATAAGGTCACTCTGAGTCAGAGCTCACCTGATGGCACCTAACAACATCATGGATAAGCACAAATATCAAACATAATTGGAAGAATTCATGTTAACTTTCAGCAATTGTTTTCTTGATATGATTTGGGGGAATATCACATGTATAATATATGTTAGTAATTCTGGACTTTTTAAAGGTATAAAATTACTTTTGCTATCATAAAATAATATAGACATTCACTAGTTTTATAACCTCTGTAAGATTTCTAGCTACCACCTTCTTTCTCTCTTCCTACATCCATAACCAAAAAACAAACAGACTCACTGCCGTCAAGTCGGTTTCCAACTCAGAGTGATCCCACCTAGTGTTTCCAAAGTAGTATCTCTACCGAAGTAGATTGCCCAGTCTTTCTTCCAAGGAGTAGATGATGGGTGTGAAATGCCAGCCTTCTGGCTAGCAGTCAAATGCCTTAGGCACTATGCCACCAGAGGTCTCTTCCTGAGTAGCAAAATTTAATTAAAGATTAATGTTTACTCTTCGGTTTCTTATCACTCCTTCCTTCCACAAACCACTGTAATCTGGTTTTCCCTTCTTAGTTCTCCTAACACTAAGATTTCAGTTACGGATTTATTGATAACCCCAAAAAAGATGTGTTGAAGCCCTAATTTCTAAACCTGTGAATGTAACCCTGTTTGGAAATAGGGGTTTCTTTTGTCATGTTAATGAGGTCATAGCAGAGTAGGATGGATGCTAAACTGAATTATTCCTTTGGAATGTCTTATTAAAAGGGAAAATGGACACAGAGAGTCACACAAACAACACAGACTTCATGTTAGGATCCTTGGATGTGAGTAAGGATCTATGTGCAGTCAAGAAACACACAGCTCTGCCAGTAGATGAAAGAGATAATGTCTGATCTTCTCCAGAGCCGAGAGAGAGAGAGACAGAGAGAGAGAGAGAGAGAGAACATAGCCCTGTCTACACCTTGAATTCATTTACTTAGCCTCTAGAATAAATTCCTGTTCTTTAAAGTCACCCACTTGTGCTACTTTTCTTACCGCAACATTATATAACCAAGAAAGTTTCTAAGAAAAATATATAAAGAGAGAATAAAAGTAAGAGAAAAACCAGAGAGGAATAGAAAAAAGAAATAAAGAAAAGAAAATGAAAAAAAAAAAAAAATAGCAAATCCTTTAGAGCCAGTTACATGCTATTATTTTTTAAAACTTTCCCATTTCTTCTTTCTTCTTTGTTGATTCCTTCTTTGCTTCCTGTCTGCTTTTTGGTGACAGCAAAAACATTTGTTGCTTACCCAATATTCATTGCAGTTGAATTTCAACCTTGTTAAGATTCACCTTTTCCTTTCATTACCCAAGGAGCCCTATTAGTGCAAAGTGATTGCCTCCTAACAAACACACCAGCTGCTCTTAGAATGAAAGGCCTGGCAATATGAGCCAATAAAGATAACCCAGAACATCCTATAAGCATTTCTACTCTGTCACAGGAGGTCACTATGAGGTAAAGATTAACTTGACAGCACTCAACCACCCTTCATTACCCAGGGGATATATTTATCCCCAGTGGTAAATGCTGACTGGACTGAACCATAGTGGTTCCATTTCCTGGCAAATAATAGGTTTAGGAATGAGCAGGTTGTGCAGTTCTGTTCAATGAGAATTTAGAACAGATCGTCTGACAGATTTCTAGGAAA
>NW_006922420.1:238664-268920 GCF_000298275.1 Orycteropus afer afer
ATGAGACAAAGTATATGTGAACTGCTGTATGAAAAGTGAATTTACTCTGTAAATCTTCACCCAAATCCTAATAAAAAAAAAAAAAGAGAAATTTAGAAATATGATTGATTTTTGGCCTCCAAATTTGCCTTATTTTAATTTGATACCTGTAATTGCTGTAGGAGTTTGCAACCATAAGTAGAGGCAACAGCCACCATAAGGGCAGAGATAAAAATGAGGATGGCACAGCAAAGAAGTAGAAAAAAGCTTGTGTCCTTAATGACAGTGCAGGGCCATTATGCCAAACAGTCTAAGATGTTGCCATCACTCTCAATTGAGGCAATTATGGTTAAGTCACTTAAATTTGAAGTTTCCAGATACCTGACCCCCAAAGCTACCTAACTAAGGGAAGGGTTATGTGATCCAGGAAGCCTGTCATTGTAATAATATCAAGACCTCACACAAAGCCATGTTTCAGCTAATAGCTTTGAGATGGTAACTACTAGAGTGCAAGTTCAGACTTCCTCATTAGACACATAGTCACATAGTGATAGACCACATTGCTTGTTGAAAACTTCATGTTGGTGCTTCATGTGTGTTTTATCTTCAACCTGTTCATTCATAGAATGCTTATCAAATAGGTACTATGTAGCAGGCACTAGGAAATTAGTCCACTAGAACAAAAGTGTATTTCCTGAAGTAGCTTATGTTCTACCATGTGTCACAGAAACTCTTTTGCTGCTATTTGTTTTAATTTTCCAAGAATATTATAAGTAAAATTTACTATTATTATTATTTTAAGTAAAATTAATCTACTTTTTAACCTCCAATCCAACTCAGGAACTTTAGAATCATCTTAAATTTCTCTTTCACTCAGCCTTTTATCTTTAGTCAACAAATAATGTTGATTCAATCTCATTTCTACCTACTATCTATCTATCTGGGAGCTCTTGTGGCATAGTGCCTAGGACATTTGACTGCTGACTGGAAGGCTGGTGGTTCAAACCCACCAGCAACTCCTCGGAATGGAGACTGGGCAGAGATACCACTTCATAAACCCAAGAAGGGTTGCTATGAGTCAGAATCGACTTGACTGCAGTTGTTTGTTTATTTATTTTTGGTATCTATCTATCTATCTATCTATCCATCCATCCATCCATCCATTCTCTATATATCTATCTATCATCTATCTATCTCTCCAAAAGCATTAGTTTAGAGATTAGAAAATGAATTCTAAAACCTAACTTCCTGAGTTTCTAATTCTGTCTTGGCTACTTAACAGTCGTGTACTAGTTGTAATCTTGAGTGAATCACTTAATCTCTCTGAGACTCACTTTCTTACCAGTAAAATGGGAACAATAATATTATATGTCATATAAGGTTCTTGTATATATCAAAAGGGTTTCAAACTGACAAACACACTGCTGTTGAGTCAATTCCATTTCATGGTGACCCAAAAGAACATAGCAGAATTGCCCCATACAGTTTCCAAGGCTGTAAATCTTTAAGAAGCATACAACTTCATCTCTCTCCCCTGGAGGGCTAGTGGGTTTGAACCAATCTTTTGCACCACCAAAAAAAAAAAAAAAAGCACCTCACTGCTGTCAAGTTGATTAACCTTTAAAAGGGATAACACTTGTAAATTATTCAGAACTATGTATAAACTCACTGCCATAGAGTCGGATCTGACTCATTGGGACCCCTCCTTGAGTTTCCGAGGTGGTATCACTATGGAAGTAGATTGCCCAACCATCCTTCCAAGGAGTGGCCAGTGGGTTTGAACTGCCAGCCTTCTGGTTAGTAGTCAAATGACTTAGGCACTATGCCACCAGAGTCAGGCACCATCTAATTCTTCTGGTCTCATATAGGCTGAGGATCACATGATCTACTAGTCCCTTGGACTAAATGTTTCCATGTGTCTTTGGTTTTCTTCATTCTTCTTAGCTCTTAATGAGCAGAGACCCATTGCTGCATCTAGATGGCATTTTGCAAGCTTTTAGAACCCCAGTTGTAAAGCATTTGGTTTGTAGAAGGCTGAAATCTATAAAGTCAGCTCTAATTCCAGTTTGAGTCTCGACACTATTTGAACTCTTTCTGATCATCAAAGCAGCAATGGAGCACTGTGTAGACAAGTCCAGGACAAACTTTGGGAGTGTCAGTTTGCCTTCAGGAATTGTGTGTTTGAAAGTAGATTACATTTATACAAAGATTTAGAGAACTTGCCTGAATGAGTCCTCAATGATTTACTGAAAATAGCTGTATGTTAACTATGTCCTAAAAGTTTACCATGAGTTGGATTCAACTTGATGGCAATGGGTTTAGGTGGGTATCTGATTTAAGTTAGAAGTTTGGATTGTCATAACGTCTTGTAACCACTGTGTGGCTACGACTCAGGGCTGCATGGTCATGAGTTATACCCTGAAAACCACACAGTCAAGTGATCAAATCCCAGAACCAATCTTGTAATCATTTTAAGTCTGCAATTGTGTACATATCCCAGCCATGGTCCTTTTCCCACTTCTGCTGTCCAGCCTGTGACAGTGATGAATTGACCTGCCACCAATTATGATTTTGTGATGATTTCCTTTCTTTTCTAACTTATATAATTAACCCATGTATGTGAGTCAACTGACTTCATCAGCCTATGCATGGTGTGAATGCTGATGATGTCCCTCATCCTAGATGATTGTCTTTATTTTGTCTTTGTCCTATTTAAGGCTTCATAAATAAGTCTATATAGAATCTGGGATCTTTTTTCCCTTAGCACATTTCTTGAAGCTTATCCTCTTTATAGCAATTGTTCTTATGGTTGTTCAAGCCCAAATAATTTCTTATCTGAATTATAGCACTATGCTTTTACCAACTTCTGTCTTAATCATATTCAATACATTGAGTTCTTTTGTCAGTGACCTTTCTCAATAAAATCATTTAACACAACTCCTCGCATGGAATGTTCCTGTGACTCTCATTGTCAAAAATGGCATGAAACTTAAGCTCCATAGCTCAGCAGGTCCAGCTCTGCCACTCCTTCACAGACTTCTTCACTAATTTTAGTTTCCCATAAGCACTAAGATCTCTCATACCCCAAGGCATTGGTGGGTATCATTTCTGGTGTCTAGAAAGCTTTTTCTCTCCTTCCTTATGATTGTGCTACAGCTTTTCTTTAAGCTCAGCCAAGTTGCCACTTCCTCTAGGCAATTTTTTATCTCCTCACTGTTTGCTAAAACCCATGCCCTGGGCATGTTCATATCTTTAGTATTTTTTCTGTATTGCAATTTTTTTCTGTGTTTTTTTTTTTTTTATTTCTCCTCAGAAAACAGCTATGTGAAGCCATAGGTTGTTTTTTTTTTTTTTTTTTTTTCCTGTATCCCTAGGACCTATCAAGTGACTGGCATTTGCAACTAATAAAAAAAAAATGTGTTAAAAGAAAACAACTAAAGCATTCAAAGAATAGTTATTGAATAGCTGCTGTGTGGCAGACACTAGGAAGTCAGGCCATAGCAATGAAAAGAAATATATTTCCTGAAGCAATTTATATTCTAGCATGTGTGACAGAAAAATCTTCTATTGCTTTCATTAGTTTTAATTTTTATCTTATCTTTCCAAGATTATAACTTCCTTGAAAACCAGTGTTTTATCTCACACTTTCTAACTTCAAAATCTTGCATACTACTTTCATCTGATTGTTCTTTCTTTTTCTACCATCTTCCTACCTCTTTTAATATTTTTTTTTCTTTTTGCCTTCTTTCTGACTTTTCTTATTCTTTCTGTACTTCTGCAGAAGGATTTGTGTATATAAACCAAAAACCAAACTCACTGTCATGGAGTTAAATCAGATTCATAGCGACCCTTCCTTGGGTTTCTGAGGTGGTATCACTGCAGAAGTAGATTGCCCTAGTCTGTCAAATTTTATAGGTATTTCAACTATTCTATTCTGTCTGTAAGGTATTTGAGATTTTTGCATTTTAATGCTACTAATAATGAGCATATAAAGTTCACTGTAGTATTTTTATTTATTTGTAATAACTCTGCCCTCCTTTCTCTTGAAGTATGAACTGATGAGGTCCTCCTTAAGTTTAATATGGGTTACTACTCTATCTCAGATGTTGCCTAAACGTGGTTGATAAAGTAGGTAAATACGTTTGCCTGAGTTTTTCCTATTGAATCAAAAGTGAAAATGAAGGATTTATTACCAATCTTACAATGGGTATGTACTCACAGCACACAATCCATATGTAAGATCAAGGCTACATTTCTACATGTTGTTTGGCAGTGTGATAATTTAAAACAAGCTCTTTAGTTTATCAGTCTTATTTTTAAATGGCTCTGCAATGGGAAGATTATTGAGATAACTACATTGTAAATTTTCTAAGTGTACCCTACACTTGAGTTGTGTGTGTGTGTTTGTGAGTCTGTGTGTGTTGTATATGAGCAATTTTTACTTAAATGAATTAAAAAATTTAGTAATCCTTCTCCCCTAACTCCCTAACTTCAGGATCTTCAGATTAATATCCATCAGAAAAGACCAAAAGAAGAGGACTTTTTTCATTGCAAATACATTTTTTTTCTTTTTGTATTATAAAATATTTCAAACAGAAACAAAAACTAGTACAATGAACCCTCATGTGCCTGTAACCTAGCTTCAAAAACTATCAACTAATGGCTAATATTTCTTTATTTACTTTTTAAGTCCCTTCACCCGTATCAAATCTGTCTCTTAATTATACAACTGTACCCCCCCATCCTTGCCCTCCCATCTCTGATAACCAACAAAGAAAATGTCCTTCCCTGTGTAAACCTTTCCTTGATTTTTACAATGGACTCATACAAGTTTTGTCCTTCTGTGACTGATTTCACTCAGCATAATGTCCTTCAAGTTCATCCATGTTATGAGGTGATTCACTGATTCTTTATTATTCTTTAATGTTGCATAGTATCCTATTGCTTGTACCATAGTTTGGTTATCCATTTATCTGTTGATGAGCATTTAGGTTGTTACCATCTCTATATTATTATAAATAGTGCTACAAAGAACATGGGTGCACAAATATCTATTCATGTCTCAGGTCTCACCTCTTTAGAATATATTGTTAGTAATGAGATTGCTGGTGTTTCTATTTCCAACTTTTTAAGGAAGTGCCATACCCTTTTTCCACAGAGGTTTTACTGTTTAATACTCCCACTAGTTGTATATGAGAGTTCCAATGTCTCCACACCATTGCCAACATTTGTTGTTTTCTCTCTTTTTGAACTTTTTTATTAATGCTGGAGTGAGATGGTGTCTCATTGTTATTTTGATTTGCATCTCTCTGATAGCTAATGATCATAAGTATTTCTTCATGTGTTTGTTGGCTGCCTGAATATCTTCATCAGTGAAGTGACAGTTTGTATCTTTTGCCCATTTTTGAATTGGATTGTTTGTCTTTTTAATGTTGGGGTTTTGAAGTTTTCCATAAATATAAGCAATAAATCCCTTGGAGGATATTTCATTGTCAAATATATTTTTCTCAATCTGCAGATTTTCATTTTGCTCTTTTGGACAAGTCTTTTGATGTACATTAGAATTTCATTTTTAGAAGGCCCCCATCATCTAATTTCTCTTCTGCTGTTTGTACATTTTGGGTTATGCTTGATAATCTATTTACATCATAAATTAAGGCCCCTAATTTTATCCCTATTTTGTCTTTGATGAACTTTATAGTTTTGGGTTTTACATTTAGGTCTTTTATCCATCATGAGTTCATTTTTCTGTATTATGTAAAGTATGGATCTTGATTCATTTTTCTGCAAATGGATATCCAGTTTTGCCAGCATCATTTGCTAAATAGACTATTTCTTGCCCATTGAATGGTTTTTGGCACTTTGTCAAAGATCAGCTGTCCATAGGTGGATGGATCTCTTTCTGTACTCTCATTTCTGTTCCATTGGTCTATGTGTCTATTGTTGTACCAATACCAGGCTGTTTTGTAGGTTTTGAGATATGTAAGTGTGAGACTTCCCATGTTGTTTTCCTTCTTTTGTAGAACTTTGCTTATCCATGGTCTCTTACTTTTCCATATTAAATTAGTGATTGATTTTTCCATGTCCTTAAAGAATGTTGATGAAATTTGGATTGGAATTACATTTAATCTATAGATTGCTTTGGATAGTATTGATATTTTCACAGTGTTCAACTTCCTATCCATGAGCATGGGATAGTCTCCCATTTATGTAGGTCTCCTATAGCTTCTTGAAGTAGTGTTTTGTAGCTTTGTTTATATTGGTTTTTGGGGCCCCTAGTAAGATTCATCATTCTTGAGTATTTTATTATCTTGGTAGCTATTGTAAATGGAATTGTTTTCCTTCTTTCCTTTTAAGAGATCTTTTTGTTGGAGTAGAGGAATCTGACTGATTTTTGTATGTTGATCTTGTATCCTGCCACTTTACTGAAACTTTCAATTAGTTTCAGTAATTTTCTTGCTTAGTCTCTAGAGCTTTCTATGTATAGGATCATGTCATCTGCAAATAGAGATAGTTTTACTTCTTATTTGCCTATTTGGATGCCTTTTCTCTTTTATTCTCTTCTTTGTTTTATTGCCCTGGGTAGGACTTCCAATATCATACTGAATAGAAGTAGCGATAGAGGGCATACTTGCCTGGTTACCATTCACAAGGAGAATGCTTTGAGTCTCTCTCCATTGAGAAAAAGTTGCCTGTTGGTTTTGTGTATATGCCCTTTATTATGTTGAGGAATTTCCCTTCTATTCTTATTTGACTAAGGGTTTTTGTCAGAAATTGGTCCTGGATTTTATCAAATGCCTTTTCTGCATCAACTGATAAGCAGATATGATATGATTCTTTTCCTTTGTTTTATTTATGTGGTGGGTTATGTTGACTGTTTTTCTAATGTTGAACCAACCTTGCATGTCTGGTATGAATCTCACTTCATCATGGTATATTATCATATATATATAGTGTGTTGGATTCCATTGTCATTTTGCTGAAGATTTTTGTGTCTATATTCATGGGATATTGGTGTGTAGTTTTACTTTTTAGTGATATCTTTACCTGATTTTGGTATCAGTGTCATACTTGCTTCATAAAATGAATTTGGGTCATGCTATTCTTTTCTTTTCTAGGAGCTCTGGTAGCATGGGAGCTCTGGTAGCATAGTGGCTAAGACACTTGCCTGCTAACCAGACGGCTAGCGGTTCAAACCCACCAGCCACTCCTCGGAAGGAAGGTTGGGCAATCCTACTTCCGTAGTGATACTGCCTCGGAAACCCAAGGAGGGGTCGCTATGAGTCGGGGCCGACTCGACGGCACATAACAACAACAACAACATTCTTTTCTATGTTCTGGAACAGTTTGAGTGGAATAGGCATCACTTCTAGTAACATTTGATAGGTTTCTCTAGTGAAGCCATTGGAGCCAGGACTTTTATTTTGTGGGGAGCTTTTTTATTTTTATAACCTGCTCATTTTCTTCCTTCTTTATGGGTCTGCTCAAATTTTCTACCTCTGTCTGTGCTGGTTTAGATAGGTCATGAATTTCTAGAAATTTGTCCATTTTTCTCTAGTATTTTTAATTTGTTAGAGTACAGTTCTTTGTTGTATTGTGCTATTATCCTTTTTATTTTGTTTGGTTCTTCTGTGATGTTACCCATTCCATTTGTTATTCACATTATTTGCATCTTCTCTCTCTTTTTCTTAGTTAAATTTGCCAGTGGATTTTTTATTTTGTTAACCTTTTCAAAAAACCAGCTTCTAGTTTTGTTGATTTTCTATATTGTTTTTCTCTTTTCTGATTCATTTATTTCTGCTCTGATTTTTATTATTTCCTGTCTTCTAGAGACTGAAGGCTTCTTTTGTTGCTCTTTTTTTAATTGTTGGTGCTTTGGGGATAAAGTGTTGATTTTGATTCTTTCTTCTTTTTTGATGTGTGCCTTCATTGCTCTAAATTGACCTCTGAGTACTGCTTTCACTGTGTCCCAGATATTTTGATATGTTCATTCTCATTGGTTTCTAGGAATTTTTTTCATACTTTATTCTTCTGTTATGCAATGGTTCTTGAGCATAGTGTTATTCAGTTTCCATATATTTGAAATTTTTCCCTAAGTTTTACTATTCTTCTTTTCCAATTTTATAGCATTGCAATTGAGAAAATGCTGTGTAGAATTTTGATGATTTTAAATTTATTGAGGCTTGAATTGTGGCCTAACGTATGGCCTATCCTGGAGAATGATCCATATGCATTTCAAAAGAATGTATGTTATTTTGTTGTTGTTGTTGAATGGAATGATCTGTATATGCCTATGAGAGCAAGTTGGTTGATTATGTTGTTGAGATCTTTAGTACTTTTATTTTTTTTCTGGTTGTTCTTTCCTTCATCAAAATCAGTGTGTTAAAGTGGACTTATACTTTTCAATTCAGTTAATGTTTGCTTTATGTATTTTGGAGTTTTTTCATTGGGTGCAGGAATATTTATTATTGTTATGTCCTCTTGGTCTAATAACCCTTTTATCATCATATAATGCTCTTGCTTCTCTGGTATGCTGGATTTTGTCTTTTGTCTTGAAGTCTATTTTATCAAAAATTGATATCACCACTCCTGCTTTTTTTTTTTTTTTGGTTGTCGTTAGCTTGATATACTTCTTTTTTCTACCCCTTGATCTTTAATTTATTCTTATCTTTGTGTCTAAAGTGAGTCTATTATAGGCAGCATATTGATGAATCTTGATACTTATCCAATCTGCCACTCTTTTTCTCTTGACTAATGCATTTAATCCATACATTTACTCAATTCAGTGTTATTAATGATATATATTAATTTATTATTCTCATTCTTTTGTGTGTTTTGTTGTGGTGTTAATGGTTTCTTTGTTCCAAGTATTTTTCTGTGATGAGCTCATTTTCTTAGCATTTTCTTTCCCTTTTCTTCATTATTGCTCTCATGTTCACTAACTCCTTGTTATTTTCTCCTTTCTTGTTTTATTACAAGGTTTATTAAATATCTTTGTGGTTACCATGTAGATAATTCTTATCTCCTTAAGTTTAAAACATTCTTTTCTATATTGACTTTACCTTGACTTCCTCTCTATATGGAAGTTTTGTAATTATACCAGTTATTCCCTGTACTTGATTTGTAGTAGGTATCATTTACAGATATATTCCCTTATCTATTTTCCATTTTGTAACCTTATTTTGGGAACTCTGGTGGCATAGTGCCTAAGGCATTTGACTGGTAACCAGAAGGCTGGTGGTTCAAATCCCCAGCCACTCCTCAGAAGGAAGAGTGGGCAATCTACTTTGGTAGTGATACCACCTCGGAAACCCAAGGAGGGGTCACTATGAGTCAGATCTGACTTGACAACAGTGAGTGTAGTTTTTGTTTTTGGAAGCTTATTTTAGATTTGAAAATTCTTTTCCTGGCTTGATTTCTTACTGGTGTTGTCCCAAGTCTTAATCTTAGGTTGTTGTCTTCCATTATTGATTTTTCTGTAGGAAGGATACCCTTTAGCATTTCTTGTAAAGTTGGCCTGGTTTTTAAATATTCCTTTAATTTCTGTTTGTCTGGGAATGTCCTGATTTCACCATCATATTTGAGGAACCATCATATTTGTGTTGCTAGATATATAATTCTTGGTTGGAAGTTTTTTTCCTTCAAGATTTTGTGCATAGTAACCTATTGCATTCTTGCTTGAATGGTTTCTGCTGAGAAATCAGAGCTTAGTCTTATTGGTTGCATTTTGTGGGTAACATTCTGTTTTTCCTGAGCTGCTCTCAAGATTCTTTCCTTATCATTGGTTTGGAAAATTTGATTATGGTATGTCTTGGTGGTTCTATCTTTGAGTCTATCCTGTATGGGGTGCATTGAGCTTCTTGGATGGATATCTTTTCATCTTTAATGATATCAGGGAAGTTTTCTGTTAGCAAGTCTTCAATGATTTTCTCAGTTTTTTTTTTTTTGCCTCTTGTTGTTCTGGGATTCCAATCAGGCTTGTGTTATCTCTTTTGATATCATCCCAAATAACTCTTAGATTTTCTTCATTTCTCTTAATCATCTTGTTGGATTTTTCCTCATACATGCTAATGTCAAAGGCTGCTATGATATGCATTCCTTAGCCAATTCAATTGTACTCTTTTGTCCTTCTAACATGTTATCTATCTCTGTAATTTTTGTGTTCATCTTCTGGGTATTCATTTGTTATTTGTGTATTATTTCTAATTGTCTATTTATTTTGTCATTTTGTTCTTGAGTTATTGTACTGAATTCTTCAAGGATACTGTCAGTCTTTTCCTTGCATGTGTTTATGGCTTCCTTGAGGTCTTGGAAGGCCCCCATATATATAGATAGATAGATACATAGATATCTTGGATTCCTTCTTAAGTAGTTATTTTTACCTGTTTTTCCTTGGGCAGATTTCTTAGTTCTTTATTTTGTTCACTTGCTTCTGCTATCTTCTACTTTTCCTTTATTTCTCCTAGACATTTAAAGTTGTTTTTATTTGTTGATTGTGTGTTGGCTTGTTTCAGTATATCCAAAAAAGTGGAGCAGGTGTGTTCCTTTGGTGGTTAACTTGGCAGCACTGAGGCACTCCCTGGCTATCTCCTGATTGGTGGAATAATTGATGGGAATGTAGGTACAGGTGTTAAGATGAACAGGTGTTGTCCACCATCTGTTGTTGAATCAGTGGTGTAGGAGTTAATAGTGGTGTTTCTTTGTTGGCTGAAGTGGTCAGTGCAATGGAAATGGCTGATTAGTGGGAAGTCCTCCTCCTTGAATTCCTCCCTATCTGGTTACATTTACATTGTGTTGTAATTGCTATGTGGCTTCCATGCAGTTCTTTTTTTTTTTTTTTTCCCCTCCTTCTCATCATCTGGGTGTCTATTTGCATGCTTCAGCTTCTGACAGTTCTGCATCTTCTGTCTCCCCAGTCTTTAATCTTGGTCCATTTCCCATTCCAATCAGCACTCAATCTAATCTTTAACTTCTCACTTGATGCTCAGAATTCCAGGAACATTTTTGCATCTGTTTCACTCAAGTTTTGAAGTTTTATTGATCAGTGAATTGGCAAATTTTGCTAACAGGATGTCATATTATCTCCATCTCCCAATAAAATGACTTAGAAACAAATATTTAATAGTTATAGTACAAACATTAAAATTGCTCTTCTTGTGAACAAATTACATTGATGCATCTAATATCAGGTGAAAATAGAATTTTAATTACTTTGTAAAGTTACTTGAGAGAAATATTGTATTTATGTTCAATAAGGGGGACTAGTTCTCTAGGGGACATTCTTTAGAAAGCTCTTCTTAGCTACTACTATTATTAATAATTTTTACTGGATATTGATCATATACCAGGTATAATTCTAAGAGCTTTACATATTTTAATTTATTTTGTATTAATGATTCTATGTAAATGGTACTCAGATCAGCTAAATATTCTATAGGTAATCAAGGGCACAGAGAGATTAAGTAAATTGCACTGGTTGAACAATTAATAAGCAGCAGAGCTGATTTTGAACCTATGCAGTCTGGTATAGAGCCTTTGTACTTTGCTATAATAATAATAATACATATTACAACAGCTGGATTTCATTGATCTGTTTTTATATGCAGGGCCCATATACTAATAACAATAAAAATTAAATTATTAAAAGAAATATTAATATTGTCCCAATGAAATAACATGACTTGGGGAGATTTCTCACTGGTTTATAAAGAAAATAAAAGATAATTACAATGGTATAAATCATATCATATTTCCCTAGATAATGCTGCACAAATTCACAAAGCATCAGAATGCAATTAATGTGATTGAATTGTACATGTAAAACTATTAGAATGGCAAATGTTTTATCTATCTCTATCTCTATATCTTTAGCACAATAACAGAAAAAAAGTAACCTATGCCCCAAAAAGGAATTTATTAAAAAAGAAAAAAATAAAGATTTCAGTAAATGATGCAATGTGAGCTACATTTTTCAATGCCTTGTTCTCTGTTATAACATAATTTCATATCTTCAACAGTCAATGAGATACAGGATAACGGCAAAACCATTTCTTTAAGAAGAGTGCAAATATGTTTGAAATAATCTATTGCATATCCTATATGTAAAGAGAGATGTGATTTAAGTAATTTAAATTTTTTATCACCCTTGATATTAATTTAATTAATTAAAGCAGAATACAAAGTATTATGTAATAAAATAAACATATGTCCAAAGTGTAGGAGGCAATACTACATCACTCATTATTTTAGAGTTAATTTCTCTATTCTTTTCCCCTGTTTAGTATGTCTACACTTAGATTTAATAAAGGTTTTAAATAAGGGAAATTTTGAAGGGTTCCTTTTAATTTTGTAAATTGTGTACTGTTTTCCCCAACCACAATTATTTGATTAAGAAAATAACCAATTTTCCTTAATATGCTATCTTGGCACATTTTCTTGCCTTTCACTGAATAAACCAGCAAATATTAATGGAGTACTAATGATGTGTCAGGCATCATAGTTAGCTCAAAGGTATTAGCAGTGAATAAAACAGAAAGTCTCCTCTCTCATAGTCTTTACATTCTAGTGGAAGAGAATAGTTAGTGGTGAGTACTAAGGCAAAAAATAAAGAACATTTAGAGTAACATGAGGACATTTTCATATCAAATATTTAATCTCATTGTACTATGATTAAGATTATGTAAAAGAGGTTATTATTAGATTATGTGAACACTTTCTGTGGTACTTTAAGGCAGCAGATTTGAGAGAAGGAACATTATTTAATGTTTATCAAGGCCCCGTGAGCATGATGGGAAACAATGGAGAATAAAACTTAGGTACAAAAAAAAATGGCATGGTCAGGGATGTGTTGTGGCAGACATGGGGTGCCAGCGGAACCATGAGTAATGAATAGGAAATAAATATTTATTTTATGAACAAATGCTTGAGTCAACATGCATGTAATAGGCAATGTACAAGTCTGGAAAGAAGAAGACATATTTTGAGATGATTATATAGGCTAGAGAAGTTTTTACTAAATTTTGGAAAAAAATGGAATATATCATGTTAAGTTCACAATTTACTATCTATGAGTCATTTATATATACTGTTACAAATCGGGAGAGCTTTGGTGGCATAGTGCCTAAGACATTTCACTGCTAACCAGAGCCTGATGGTTCAAACCCACCAGCCACTCCTTGGAAGGAAGATTGGGCAATCTACTTTGCAGAGATATCACCTCAGAAACCCAAGGAGGAGCTGCTAGGAGTCAGAATAGACTTGACAGCAGTGAGTTTGTTTATTTACTTATTTATTTTTGGTTGGTTACAAATTGGAGACTGTGTTATATTTCCTTGAAAAAGGTAAAGGTGGAGCAAAAATTAGAGCTTTTTACATAAACTTAAGATGCCCTATATACCCCTTAATGTGCATACATAGACTGCTATTACTTTATGTGAAGCTATGTCTTGTGAGAAGTAATGTGACTTGTTTGAAGGAAAATTGAAACACTAAATATAAGGGAATGGTGATGCTGATTATGCCACAGAGTTGTACTCACTTACTCTTCAAAAGAGAGAACTAACTCCACTATTTAGTAGTTCTTACCTCTAAGGAACAAAAATTGCATTGTGTTTCCTTAATTTGTAAAGGACAAATTCTCAATTTTTTCTTTGACCCTGATAGATACTCAAGTTGAAGTCATCTTAGTCAAATAATTGGGTTAGGGGAAAACAGTATACAATTTATAAAATTAGAGGACCTCTTTAAAATTCCCCCCATTTAAAATCTTTATTAAATCTAGGACTAGACATACTAAACAGGGAAAAAGAATAGAGAAATTTGTTACTAAAAAATGAGTGATATAGTTTGCTTCCTATGCTTTGGACACATGTTTATTTTATTATAAACCAAAGTCACTATTTAAAAGACATTATAAGATACAGTTTAAAATTTTCTTTCAATATGCATTATCATGTGTTGGGTAGTATTGTTTTAATAAATTATTGCAATCAACCAAAAATCTTTTATCCCAAACAGCTTATTTTTTGGAGCATAATTAGAAACACTTTATCATTTTCTTTTCAATAGCAATTTATTTATTTGTATCTCAAAAAGTCAACAAGTGCCATATTATACAACTGATGGCAGGAAAAAAAATAACATCAAAGGAGAACTAATTATAATGGAGAAAATTTCAAGTTGCCCACATCTCTGTAATCAGCAGTGCTAAGAAATACCAGCCCTCCTAGAAATATAATCAACAGTGATAGAAATGCAGAAATGTAATCATCAGTGACAGACATAAAAAGATTATCACCAGCAAGAGATGTGCAAAACAATCATGTAACTGCTTAATGGAGTATTGGTACAGTTTTCAACATATTTTAAGTTTATAAAGAGATTTGGGAGGCTGGCCATCCAAATTACAAGCAGCTAATAATGTCCGCCCCAAAAAAATATATGATGATAGTTATCTAAATTCTCATAAAGACTGAATATTGTCTTACATGATTTTAATCCCAAAGTCCTCTCTCAGAGAGAGAAAAAGCAAAAGAGAGAGAGAAAGAGAGAAAGAAAGTGAATATCTAACTCTGTCATATAACTCTCTTTGGCCTTATAAGAGGCATTTTTCAGAGTTCCAACCAATTTTTATTGTAAGTAACAGCTGGTAATTATCTCATTTAATCTATTCAGCTGCTTTCAATTTCTATGATAAACATCACAAACTCTTCATTAAAATCCTGGGTAGAAATATCTGAACTAAAGAAGATAATGATACTACTAGTCCCAAAGAGTTGTCAATTAATCTTGATTCTCTATGCATATTAATTCTCCAAATTTTTATCTCCTTCTACCTAAAGGGATCATGAGGGCAATCTCTCAGCATAAAATGCTGACACATAAGAATGTTATGGAATTCTAGCATTCTTACATTAGGATGACCATGTAATAATGTATCTATCAAAACAACAGCACTTTTGATAATGAGTGTGGACACATGTTAATAATTACATGAAGACATGAAGCACTTTCTGTTGATAAAATTCCCAAATTCTATTCCTACTTAGCAACAACTATAACATTTATGGAAAGCAATTAAGGAGCTAAACAACAGAGATATCTCAAGAATTGATCAGCACAAGGATAGGAAAAGCTTTATCTGTAAAGCTTGAAAAACCTGAAGATTTTGTATTGCAGAGCTTCCAAGGCTACTTCATAGTCCCTTGCTTTCCATAGATGCATAAATATAGAAGTAGACTTTTTTGACTTTTCACTAAAATATTTTTCTGTCCTAGAAACAATAAAATAAAAATGTCCCTGCCCCCTGTTAGGAAAGAGTAGAGAAATGTGGAAGGGGAAGGCTACCCCTGATACATGTTTCTGAGTCTTAGAACTCTGGCCTTAATAAAACCATGACAAAATCACATACTGTAGTGGTATTATGTGGGAGTGGGGAGACACTGTAGAATGGTATACCTATGTTTTTAATATTATCAAATACAAATGAGCACCCTGTATTGTTTCTGGTTTATCTTGCTCTCAAATTTATCATGAAATATTCTACATTTTCTTAAAATTCCTTCTCAAATACACTCACATTCCTTATTCTTAGTTTTCAGAGAAAATATAAGGCAACAGAAAGGAAATCCCTCAACCATTTACTCTTTTAAGAAGATGTTTCTTGGATATCATGATATGGTTACTGGTAAAATAGTTCTTGCATCATCATTAGAATCCAAGTGTTACTATAAGTATCTTTACATTCATCTAATAATTGTGAAATACCTTTGTATTTTTTTTCTTTTTGCCTTTATGAGCAGAATATTACAATAAAATATCTAAATATTTAATAGTTTAATAAAATCAAAAAATAATATTTCCATCATGATATCTACAGACTTCTTTTTATTGATAGGTAATTTTGAGAATACAATAAAAAGTTCTGAGTGATACAACAGTGATTATTTCTTTTACAGTTTCGTGATCCTTCTGGGTTATTTAATCATTCTCCCATTTCCTTATTAATTTAGTCCTTTTTACAATGAGTGAATAGCTCATGAACATCCAAAAAGTTTAAAGACTATTAAGATATCTCAGCAGTCAAGTGTGTGAGGAGAGGTGGTAATTTATGAAGCTGAAGATATAAGGGTGGAGTTGGTGAGCCATGAAAAGAAAATTAAATTTAGAGAAGAAAAATAAAAATAAATTATTAATATTTAGAAAATTGATGTTAATTTACGTGGTGATTGACTTAATCTGAAAGTGTCAGAGAGAAAATTAACAAGAATGATTTGGAGGTTTCTGTGTTAGATGATTGGATGGATGACAGTGAGAGGAAACTGAAGAAATAGATTTGGGAATGAAGAGGATGCATCCTCTTCTAGACATATTAAAACTGATCTTCATCTGAAAACATTCAACTAAAGTGTTCAGTAAGTGGTTAAAAATACATATTACAAAATCAGGAGAGAAGTCTAAGCTCTAGATAGCTATTTGAGAATCAACTTTAACTAGACAGTAATTAATATATGAGCATATACAAAATCATGCAGGATTCCTATATGGATGAAAAGTAAAGATGAAAAAAAGAAAAAGAAAAATCCCAGAGGTAATGAATGTCTAGAAGAAAAGCACAAAAAATCCTGAAAAATAGTGGTAATAAAATTCAAGATAACATAGTTTTGGAGAAGGCAAGGGAAGATAGTTTTTATTAACAAAGGGAGTGATGATCAGTGTTACATAAAGTGAGGAAGTAAACCATAATAGAGGGAAGAATAGAGTTCATCAGACTTGAAGAGAAGAACCTCAATAGAGAAATTAGCATGCTCAATTTTATGGTTTGGTGGTGTTGGAACATATCGTAGTTGGAACTTAGGAAGGGAAGCTATGGGTAAAGACCACCATCCCCTACTCCCTCAACCTCCCTACACCCCCACCACCAAGGAAGTGGGCTATGTTGTAATCAAGTCACAATGCAATAGCTAACCTGGAGTGTGCCAGGTTTTGTGGGGCAGTGCTACAAGTTCTTGACTACTAACTGAAAAATTGTCAGTTTCAGTCCACCCAGCGACACCTCTGAAGAAAAGCCTATTGCTCTACTTCTGAAAAGTTATCCATGGCAAATCGTATAAAGCCAAGTTCTACTCTGACAACATGCAGTCACCATGAGGCAGTATTGACTCAATGACAAGTGATTTAACTAGTAAACATATAAAATTGATTGGGCTGAATTTATGTTTGAAAAGAAAGTAAAGTTACAAACAAAAAGTTAGATAAAATATTTACAAGGGACTTGTGTAAGTGAAAGGTCCCAGAGAGCAAACTTAATAACTTCATGGTAAATCTACTTATGGTAGTAGTTAGAAGAGACCATGGAACAAGGGTTTATTATTAGATCCCAGAGGTTTAATTTGTTGACCGGAATCAGCAGAGCATATTTGGGGGAATGTAGTAGTCACAGGTGTAGGTATCTTCTTGATTATTTATCCTGAGTGCCTGGAATATAATAGATGCCCACAAAAGTTCTAAAATTAATAAAGACAAACACAGTGGAAGTGCATATCATTTACTTTTATAATTACTTAAATTGTAAATTGCAGAGAAATTAAAAAAAAAAAAAAAAACCTTCCATCAGTTTTCCCACACAAAAGAAGAAGTAAATGCTATAGGCACAATATTTTGTTGATTGATAAAATATTTTAAATTAAGGAAGTGGTGGAGAAGTATGTTTATCCAGTCACTACAACATCTGTCTCATATTTGTAATTTTTTTTTTTTTTTATCGCATTCGTATTTCAAATATATGCTTTAGAAAATAGGTTTAGTTGTAGGAGAACATCTTCCAAAAACCATAAAAATATTTTTAAGTGTGAAAACCAACACTGCCTGTGGCATTTTTCATTGGGGAAAAAAAATTTTAAAAAAGAAACTATTAGCTAATATTGTGACAATCAGTACAGTACTGCCATTAAAAATAAAATTTATTATTCAAGGTTTATTTTTTATGTTGCATATTATGTGCTTCCTGGTAGGCATCCCTCACTTTCACACATTTAGTGAAGCAGTTGTACTAAAATGTAAACGTATTAAGATATCAAAATAATCATAAGATTATAACCAGTGCTTTTGGCCTGATAAAAAATTGAGAACACTGTGAAAAATAACAGAAGAATGTTATGAAGCTTTAAATGTTTTGAGAGACAGATGGTGATCATTGTGGTTGTTGTTGTTGTTAGGTGCCATCAAGTCATCTCCAACTCAAAGCAATGCTGTACACAGCATAATGAAACACTGCCCGGTCTTGAGCCAGCTCCATGATTCTTGCTACACTTGAGTCCATCGCCATCTCAATGAGGGCCTTCCCTTCATTCATTGACCCTCCACCTTTCCAAGCATGACATCCTTCTCCAGGGAATGGTCCTTTCTGACAACATGACCAAAGTGTGTGAGAAGAAAGCTGGCCATTCACATCTTCAAGGAGCATTCTGGCTGTACTTCCTCCAAAACAGATCTGTTAGTTCTTATAGCAGTACACGGTACTTTCACCATTCTTCACCAATACCACAGCTCAAAAGCAGCAATTTTTGTTCAGTTTTCCTTATTCATTGTCGAGCTCTCACATGCATAAGAGGTGATTGAAGATATCATGGCTTGTGTCAGGTGCACCTCAGTCCTCAAGGAGACATCTTTACTCTTCAGCACTTGAAAGAGGTTCTTTGCAGCTGATTTGCCCAGTGCTATACATCATCTGATGTCTTAACTGGTGCTTCCATTGGCATCGATTGTAGAACCAAGAAAGGCAAAGTCTTTGATAATTTCAATCTTTTCTCCATTTATTGTAATGCTGCTTATAGGTCCATTTGTGAGGGTTTTTGTTTTCTTTATATTGAGATGTAATCCATACTGCAGACTGTATTCTTCAATCTTGATCAGTAAGTATTTCAAGTCATCTTCACCTTTATCAAGCAATTGCATGTTGTTAATGATTCTTCCTCCAATCCTGATGCCACATTCTTCTTCATATAGTCCAGCTTCTCAGATTATTTGCTCAGAATACAGATTGAGTAAGTATAGTGAAAGGATACAACCCTGATTCACTCCCTTCTTGATTTTAAACCATGCAGCGTTTCCTTTTTCTGTTTGAACAACTGCTTCCTGGTCTATGTACAAGTTCCTCTTGAATACAAGTAAGTATTCTGGAATTCCCATTCTTCTCAATGTTATCCACAATTTTTTATGATTCACATAATCAAATGCTTTTGCGTAGGCAGTAAAACACAAGTAAACATTTTTCTGGTATTCTTTGTTTTGAGCCAATATCTTTCTGACATCAGCAATGATATTCCTCATTCCATGTCCTCTTCTGAATCCAGCTTGTATTTCTGAAAGTTCTCTGTCAATATACTGCTGTATCTGTTTTTGAATTATCTTCAGTAAGATTTTACTTGCATGTTATATTAATGATATTATTTGATGACTTCCACATTCTGTGGGAATGCTTGTCATTAAGCTTTGTCTATCCAAAAATAAGTTTTTATAGTTTCCATCACATGGCACCACTAAAGAAAATGTGTGAAGCATTATTGAAGTTTAATTAGATTCTTAAATAGGTCATCTTTTCTTAAGGACATGTCCCCCATGTATACATCTATATTTTGACAAAATCTATTATTATAAGGAAATGTGCAAAAACATGGAGTTAGGAAACCAAAAGGGAAGAACACACTCAGCATTTCTCAAACTGAAGAAAATGGAAAAAAAAAAAAAAAAAATTAAGCTTCAAGTTTCAATACTGAATGATTCCATGGGCAAAATATTGGATGGTTCAGGAAACATCAAAAGAAGATGTAAGGAATACACAGAGTCACTGTACCAAAAAGAAGTGGTTGATGTTCATCCATTTCAGGAGGTGGCATATGATCAAGACCCAATGGTATTGAAGGAAGAAGTCAAAGCTGCACTGAGGTAACTTCAGGAAAGTATAGCCATTGAGATGTTTCAACAAATGGATGCTGTGCTGGAGGCACTCATTCACCTAGGCCAAGAAATTTGGAAGACAACTACCTAGGCAATTGACTGGAAGAGATCCCCTTTTGTACCCATCCCAAAGAAAGCTGATCCCACAGAATGTGGAAGTTATTGAACAATATCATTAATATCACATGGATATAAAATCTTGCTGAAAATGATTAAAAAATGATTGTAGCAGTGTATTGACAGAGAACTTCCAGAAATGCAAGCTGGATTCCGAAAAGGATGTGATCATGGCTGATGCCACATGGATGTTGACTGAAAGCAAAGAATACCAGGAGATGTTTACTTGTGTTTTATTGACTATGCAAAGGCATTTGATTGTGTAGATCATAACAATTGTGGATAACTTTAAGAAGAATGGGAATTCCAGAACACTTTATTGTGCACTTGAGGAACCCATGCATAGACCAAGAGGCTGTTATTCAAACAGAATAAGGGGAGACTGCATGGTTTTAAATTAGCAAAAGAGTGTGTCAGGGTTAAATCCTTTCACCATACTTATTCAAACTGTATGCTGAGAAAATAAGCCTAGAAGTTGGACTATATGAAGAAGGGTGTAGCATCAGGATTGGAGGAAAACTCATTAACAATCTGTGTTATGCTGATGACACAACTTTGCTTGCTGAAATTGAGGATGACTTGAAGAATTTATTGATGAAGATTAAAGACTACAGTTTGCCATATTGGATTACATCTCAACATAAAGAAAATGAAAATCCTCACCACTGGACCAATAAGCATTATCAAAATAAATGGAGAAAAGATTGAAGTTGTCAGAGATTTCACATTATTGTTTCCACAATCAATACCAATGGAAACAGCAGTCAAGACATCAGACAATGTATTTCACTGGGAAAATCTGCTGAAAAACACTTCTTTAAAGTGTTGAAGAGCAAAGAAATTTCTTTGAAGATTAAGGTGTACCTAATCCAAGCCATGGTATTTTCAATCTCCTCATATGTATGTGAGATCTTGACAATAAATAAAGAAGACTGAAGAAAAGTTGATGTGTTTGAGTTGAGATGTTGGTGAAGAATACTGAAAGAACCATAGACTGCCAGGAGAACTAACAAATCTGTCCTGGAATAAGCGCAGCCCGAATGCTCCTTGGATGCAACAATGGCCAGACGTCATCTCACCTACTTTGGTCATGTCGCCAAGAAGGGACCATTCCCTGGAGGATAACTTGCTTGGTAAACTGGTGGGTCAATGAGAAAAGGGAAGCCCTTAATGAGATGGATTAACACAGTGGCTGCAATGGTGGACTCAGGTATAGCAAGGATTGTGAAGCTGGCACAGGAAAAGGCAGTGTTTTGTTCTGTGCATAGGGTTGCTACGAGACAGAGTTGACTCAGTGACCCCTAACAACAGCAACAACAACATGTCTCCCACATCTCTTTAGTCAACTGTATTTTCTATATTATCTACCTAGACACACTCTTTCATGTGCTTAGAGGTGATTCACATTGGTCAATTATTTTGCACAAAGAAAATTAACATTTTTCTAATTGTACACATTTATACAACTACCAATTTTTCATGTTCATTGAAAAAAAATTAAAATACAATATTGTAAACATAAAAATTAAAATAATCTGGACCTTCTGCTACTATTGATAAAATGTTTAATTTTTTTATCAAAAAGTTACCATTAAGATAGCAAAGCCCGTCACAGAGTTGTGGCAGATAATTGAATAGAATTTCCAATTAAGAACTACAATTTTAAGCATAAAAATTACTGAGAAAAAAAAGTTGAACAATGAAAGAAAATTGAGCAAGAAATTTGAATGAGTACTTCACAAAGAGACGATTGGAATGAGTCTCAGCATAAAATGAACTCAACATCATTGATCATCAAAGAAATATGATTAGAATCACAATGGAATAAAATTAGACATTCATAAAAATGGCCAAAAAAAAAAAAAACTAACATGTTGACAAAAATGTAGAATATGGAACAACTGCACATATACACTAGTTGTTGTTATTTGCAGTGGAGTTGGAACCCGACTCATAGCAAACCCTCCTTGGATTTCCGAGGTGGTATCACTATGGAAGTAGATTGCCCAATACACTAGTAAGAGGTGTGAAAATCAGTATAATCATTTAAAGAAATTATTTGGTGTTTTATAGTACCAAAGTTGATCATATTCACCTCTTATGATTTATCAGTTTCATTCCTTGGTGGGTACTGAATGGAAGTGCATGTGCATGTTCATGTGTGCACCATAATTAAAATATAAGAATGTTTATAAGAGCATTATTTTGAAGAGCCCAAATTAGAAATGATCCAAATTCCTCTCTGATATATATTCTCTGGTAGTTTCTTAGGGAAATACTTAGTCTGCACCAACTTGAATGTGCATCATAAACACTAAAGATAAGTGCTGGTTAATGTCTTTTTACAATACAGAATGTTGTTGTTGTTATGTGCCATTGAGTCGGACCCGACTCATAGTGATCCCTCCTTGGGTTTCTGAGGCAGTATCACTATGGAAGTAAACTGCCCCATCTTCCTTCTGAGGAGTGGCTGGTGGGTTTGAACTGCCAGCTTTCTGGTTAACAGTCAAGTGCTTTAGGCACTATGCTACCAGAGCCCCCCTAAAATACAGAATAGTGATCCTGAACACCAGAGTTTCTGAATTAGTAGATCAGGATTGCTGTTGTTATTTGCAATCCAGCTGATTCCATCTCATAGTGATCCTATGTGTGCACAGTAGAACTGCTTCATTGGATTGTCAAGGCTGTGACTTTAGAGATGACAATCGTCTGTCTTTTAATATACCTTGGGTGCATTTGAATAGCCAACATTTTGACTAGTATTTTGTGACACACAGGCATTAGGCCAAAGAACTTGTAATTCTAACAAACTTCCAGTTTTTCTAGGAATCACATATTAATAACTGTGGTAGTTAATGTCTGCCAACTTGGGTAGGCCATGATTCACAGAAATTTGGCAGTTAACTAATTATGTAATTTGGCAGTTATGTAATGATGCAGTTATCCTCCATTTTATGATATAATGTAATCACCTCCATAATGTGGTCTGATGTGATTAGCTAACAAATTGTTAGGTAATGTTCCTCAGACATGAAGCTTTAAGAGTTTCCTCAATACATATGGATGTTGGCAAAGCTCATTGGCATTTTTGCTTGCTCTGAATCCAGCATCTGGCTCCTCATTATCTGACCTTCATTTGCTAAGATTTAAGCCAACAGCCTGAAGTTTAATCCACTAATCTTGACTTCCTCAGCCTCTTCAGACCATGACCAAGCAGGTTGACATCTGACTTACTGATCTTGGGTTCCTCAATCTCTGGAACTATGTGGGTCAGGTGTAGCCTCCAGCCTGTCTGATGCATAGAGTTGGGACTTGCCAGTCCTCCCAACCATGTGAGGCATTTCCTTGAGATAAATCCTTCTATGTATACATATACCTAAACTTTATTGATTTTGCTTCTCTAGGGATGCCAACCTAAGGAAAGAACCATTACCCCAGAGTAAAAATGTTTTAATGGTAAAGGTCCTCTGCCCTTTGGTGTCCTACAATGTCTATTTCCTTATGGCTAGGGGAAAAAAAAAAAAAAACATTTAAAAAAATTTAAAAATCATTTTATGATTTCCCAAAAATGAGAGATCCAAAACATGAGATCTGTTACATTTTCTATTTATTTTAAATCTATTTTACTAGTCTTTATTTTCTATTTTGTGTCTTTTCTAATTTTACATAAGACTCTATATATCCATTCTTTAAAATAATTTAAATTATTCTCTGATTTATCCTCTCTCATTCATTTATCATTTTGATTCTTTTGTTTTTGCTGTTTTATTATTATTATTTTTATTATTATTTTCTTGTTGAGACTATTTATGGGTATTTTTTAATGACTTCAAGAACTAGCTTTTGGATTTCGTAGTCCAGTTGTGGGACTTTCAGCTCTTCTTTGTGGATTAAAGTATTTATTTGCTCTAGCCCACTAGAAGTGTTACAGGTTGAGTGTCCTCAGTTGTTAGCCCATTGGAGGGGTCCTCAGATAAAGAGAGCTATCTCACCCAAAGACATACCCCTTCCCAGAAAACCCTGCACACAATTACTGGTTAAAACTGCAGTATTAATATCCATTTTCTACTCACAAATTATGGTTACTTTGAAGTGCTTTATTTCTTTAGAAATAAGCCTCAGCCTTTGTTAAAAAAAAAAAAAAAAAGCAAACTCACTGCTGTGAGGTCAGATTCAACACATACTGACCCCTCCTTGGGTTTCTGAGGTAGTATCACTATGAAAGTAGATTGCCCAACCCAACCTTTCTTCCAAGGAATGGCTAGTGGGTTTGAACTGCCAGCCTTCTGGTTAACAGTCTAATGCCTTAGGCAACTGGCCAACTATTTCTTAAAACTTCATCACATCTTGACTTCTCCCACAAAACCATCCTGCTTTATCCCTTTATTCATTCATTCTCTTCTAGTTGTGTTGATTTTTGTCTAAGAGTCTATTTCCCAGTAAATCCAACACAGTTTGTTATTTGTTGTAATTATTAATTCTATAGTACATTTGTTTATTATTCTAAATTTGAGTTTCTTATTTTTCTATTTTGGTACAACTTACTAAATTTCTATCACTATCATCACAAAAATAAATATAGCCTATATATATTTCACTTTCTAGTATTTGTAGTATAAGTAAAAATCTCACAGTAAATTCTGGAAGGTGAGAAGTGTATAGGATTTTTTTTTTTTTTTTCGTATATGTGTATATATGAACATATACACTATATCCCACCACTCCTCTGTCAATTTGTCCTACTATGGTGGCTGGCATGTTGCTGTAAGGCTAGAGGCTATGCAACAGTTATTTCAAATATCAGCAGGGTTACTTATGCTGGATAGGTTTCAGTGGAGCTTCCAGATTAAGACAGAAGAAGGAAGGAGACATCTACTTCTCAAGATTTGCCCAATGAAAACTTTATGCATAGTAGTGAAACCCTGTTTGATATATTACTGGAAAACTTTAAGAACAGCCCTGAAACATTGTCTGCTATAATGCCAGAATTTAAGGCCCTCAGTTTGGAATGCACTGAAAATACAACTGGAGAAGAGCTGCCTTCACAGATTAGAGTCAACCTTAATGATGTGGGTGGAGTAAAGTTTTTGAGGCCTTCATTTATTAATGGGGGAGAGCTTGAAATGGAAGGAAACAGCTGCAATTATCTATTAATAATTGGAATGTGGAATGAATGAAGTATGAATCTAAGAAAATTGGAAGTTGTCAACAATCAAATGGAATGGATAAAGATTGAATCCTAGGCATAGGAGCTGAAATGGACTGGCTTGGGCCTTTTTCAATCAGACAATCACATGATCTACCATGCTCAGAATGGCAAACTGAAGAAGAATGACATCACATTCATTGTCACAAAGAATATTTCAAGATCCATTCAAACCCACCAGCCACTCCTCGGAAGGAAGGTTGGGCAATCCTACTTCTGTAGTGATACTGCCTCAGAAACCCAAGTAGGGGTCGCTATGAGTCGGGGCCGACTCGACGACAAAACAAAAACAACAACAACATCCTGCAGTACTATGCTCTCAGTAATAAAATAATATACATACCCTCCCAAGGAAGGCCAATAAATACCACAATTCAAATCTATGTACCGAACACTAAAGCCAAAGATGAAGATATTGAAAATTTTCACCAACTTCTGCAGTTTGAAATTGATCGAGCATGAAATCAAGATATATTGATGATTACTGGTGATTGGAATGGGAAAGTTGGAAACAAAGAAGTATTGGTATTTGGAAAATATGGCCTTGGTGATAGAAATGATGGCAGAGATCACATGATAGAATGGTGCAAGATGAATGACTTATTCATTGAAAATACCTTTTTTCAATAACCTAAACAGGTAGCTATGCCCATAGATCTTGCCAGATGGAATACACAGGAATCATATCAACTAAATCTGTGGAAAGAGGCAATGGAGCAGCCAAAACAAGGCCAGGAGCTGACTGTAGAATAGACCTCAATTGCTCGTATGCAAGTTCACGTTGAAGCTGAAATAATTCCACAGGAGCCAAAATACGATTTTCATTATATCCCATCTGAATTTAAAGACCATCAGAGGAGTAGATATAATGATCTGAACATCAATGATCAAAAAACAGGAAAGTTGCAGAACGACATCAAGAACATCATAAGTGAAAAAGTTTAAGATCATTAAAAAGACAGGAGGAGGAATCGAAATGGAGTCTCGTGAGTAAATACCATGATATTTCCCTCTAGCATCTTAGTGAACTAGGTACAGTAGTTTGAATTAGGGATTTTGGTGCTCTGAACAGCTCACTGAATCAGAGTACACCAAACACAGAAGAGCAGAATTAGAGGAAAGACACAGGGAGATTATTTAAAAGGACCTACCTGGTGGAGGACAGATGGACAGCCGAGAGAGGCCATTGGAAACTTCCCTGGGGCAGTCACCGACTGGTGGGTGAGGGCGGCCACCTAAGATCTCCGTGAGCCAAGAAAGAAGATACCCTATATCAGCATACCAGCAACTACACTGACATTCCAGCAAACAGCCCCAAGGATCTGTCTCCAGCACCTGATTTTATCAGTAACTTGGGTCACCTAAGTGCAAAGGGGTGTGCACAGCAACACTGAAACCCAAGCAGAGAGCTCATTGGTGCTGCAGGAGGGTGAGCTTGCTCCCCCCTCAGTGGGTTACAGAGTGGGCTTGAGTCAGCTTGGGAGACATTGAGAGGCCTGTGATTATCTTTGTCACTGATATCAAGACCACAGATTACTAGCAGGCACTCTCCCAACTCCAGCAGAGCTGAAATTGCATGCATCTTTGACGCCACAGGTGGACAGTATCACAGACAAACTCCCGAGCCATTCGAGGTCTGGGTGGATTGAGCTGGCATCACGAGCAGATGGGGTGGGGAGAGAGAAGCCGTGGCTGAGTGCAGTCCTGGGGATTTGCCTTGGATCAGCTTTATGGCACGAAGGGGCCTCAGAAGTGGGGTCTTTGAGTATGCCTGAGCCTGGCAGAAAGTGGCAACTCCCTAACAACAGGAATCTTTCCTGAGATTGAGCCATGGACTTGGAAATAACTACGTCATCAATAACAGCCTGTGCAAAGCCCTAGAAACCGACTCTAGCAAAAACAAGCTCTCCTTCTTCTTCTGATCCCAGCTTCTCCACCAATAACTTCACTCATTCAATAGAAGAAACTGTATTCAGCCAATTACCATAAATCCTCCTGCTTCAATCTCTAAACCTTCTTTACAACAAACAGAAACACATATCCACATTCCACACAGTGATTCCACCATCACAAAGAAAACAGCAGATTGATCCAACATACCTGAATCAATAATAAAATAAAATATACCAGTTTCACCTTTTCAAAATGTTAAACCAGGAAACCAAGAGAAAACAAATCAGCATGCAACCAGCAGCTAAAGACAACCTCAAAATATCTAGGAAACAACATTGTTGTTGTTGTTATGTGCCGTGGAGTCGGACCTGACTCATAGCGACCCCTCCTTGGGTTTCTGAGGCAGTATCACTACCGAAGTAGAGGAGTGGCTGGTGGGTTTGAACTGCCAGTTTCTGGTTAGCAGTCAAGTGCCTTAGGCACTACACTACCAGAGCTTCTAGAAAGAGACAGCCAGGCTCTCTGGCAGGCTCGAACCGATGGCATTGTGTGTGGCAGCTGACTGCCTTAGGCCTGAGGCCAATCCCTAGGGCCCTAGGAAGCAACAGGCAACCTCAAATCAAACAATAAAGCAGGACAAGGCATTAGAAGCAAAACCACAAACAAAGGTCTCATTATGCATGGAGGAAGAGGAGACAATAGAATTATCTGAGAAGGAATTTAGAAGATATGTTTATAGAGCTATACAAAAACCTAAGGAAACCCCAAACAGAAACAAGAACACAGACAGTTCCCTGAAGGAACTCAGGAAAATCATTGAGGAACAGAATATTAAGATTAATGCACAATCAGAATTCATACAAAAACAGCAGTCAGAAATGCAGAAAATGTCTGTTGAAATACGAAGCATGAGCACCAAAATGACAGAACTACGCAACACAGTAGAAGCTCAAAAGAGCAGATAAGAACTGGCTGAAGAACACATATCCCAACTAGAAGACAAATCCCTTGACAGTAGCCTCTATGAAGAAAAATCAGAACAAAGATTTAAGAGAAATGAAGAGAGCCTAAGAATTATATGTGATGACATGAGATGAAACAATATAAGACTCATTGGAATTCCAGAACAAGAAGAGGCAAAAAAGACCACTGAGAAATTGTGGAAGACGTGCTAGCAGAAAACTTCCCCCATATCATGAAGGAAGAAAATATATTTGTCCAAGAAGCTCATAGAACTCCAAGATAGATCTCAAAAGAAACACACCAAGGCATATTATAATCATGCTTTCCAAAACCAAAGACAAAGAAAAAATTTTGAGAGCTGCCCAGGAAAAAAAAATATTAGTTACAATAATTAAACAGTTAGGCTGAGCTCCGATGACTCAGCAGAAATCGTGAAGGCAAGAAGGCAATGGGATGGCATATATAAAACTCTGAAGGAAAGAACTTCCAACCAAGAATCCTATATCCAGCCAAATTATCCATAAAATATGAGAGTGGAATCAAAGCATTCTCAGATAACCAGAAATTAAGAGACTTTGTGAAAATCGGATTAACCCTACAAGAAATGCTTAAGGAAGTCTTAGCAATAGAGAACCCACAACAGTGATCAGCAAAACCAGGTTATGTGAGATCAACTCTAAAACCAAATCAGAAATAGATACTCATAATAAGACCATAAAACATTCTACCTTAAAAACCAAGGAACTCAAGCAGCACACAACAACAGCAATTAACCTATCATAGGGAATAATACTTCTAGGTACAGACCCTCAAATGGAGAGGAAAACACGACAATGTTTTTTGCAGCATGCACTGTCCTAAAAATGTAGAGACAAGAATATACTCCAAGGTATCCACAGAGAAGAGTAACAATTCTTCTAGGTACATCCAGAAGGAAGGAAAACATATGGGCTTAATAAACACAAAACCAACTATAAAGAAGAAAAGGGAGAAAGCAATAGGCAACAAACTGAACTCAGCACAGAAATATACACCGACCAAGGAATCACCAACAACACGACAAAAAAACACAATAGAATGTCATCAATCAACTCATATCTATCACTAATTACACTCTATGTGAATGAACTAAACAGCACCTATCAAGAGAAAGAGAGTGGCAGACTGGAAAAGAAAAGAAGACCCATTGATATGCTGCTTACAAGAGACACACCTTAGACACAAAGATAAAAACAAATTAAGAGTTAAAGGATGGAAAAGAATATACCAAGACAATGCAAACCCAAAAAAGGGCAAGGGTAGCAATTACAATTTCTGATAAAATAAAAATTAAGTGAAAGGCATCTTAAGAGACAAGGATTGGCATTATATGATGCTGAAAGGGTCAATCGACAAAGAAGAGGTTACAATAATAAATATTTATGCACCCAATGAAAATGCTCCAAAATATGTGAAGCAAATATTAACTGAATTAAAAGGAATGATAGACAACTCTTCATTAGTGGTGGGGGACTTTAACACACCACTTTCAAGGAGAGACAGGTCAACGGGAAAGAAGCTCAGCAAAGATAGAGAAGAACTTAACAACACAATCAACCAACTGGAACTCATAGACATATATAGAGTACTTCACCCAACAGAAACACAATTCACATTCTTTTCCAGTGCACATGGATCCTTCTCCAGAATAGACCATATGCGAGGACATAAAACAAGGCTCAATAAATTCAAAAGCATTGACATACTGCAAAGCATCTTCTCTGATCACAATGCTATAAAACTAGAAATTAATAATAGGAAGAGCAAGGAAAAAGCATCAAACATATGGAAGCTGAACAACTCTTTGCTTAAAAACTATGGGGTTACAGAATAGATAAAAAATGAAATAAAAAAATTCCTAGAAACTAATGAGAATGAAGATACATCCAACCAAAACCTATGAGACACAGCAAAAGCAGTACTCAGAGGACAGTTTATAACAATAAATTCATACATCAAAAAAGAGGAAAGAAACAAAATCAACACTCTAACTTATCAAATACAACAACTAGAAATAGAACAACAAAAGAGTCCTACAGTATCTAGAAACAAGGAAATTATAATAAAGATCAGAGCAGAAATAAATGAAACAGAAAACAAAAA
>NW_006922420.1:269589-288186 GCF_000298275.1 Orycteropus afer afer
ATAAACAAAACAAAGGAAAAGGATCATATGATTATATCAATTGATGCAGAAAAAGCATTTGATAAAATGCAACATCCATTCCTGTTTAAAACTTTCAGCAAAATAGGGATAGAAGGGAAATTCCTCAACATAATAAAGGTTATATATGCAAAGCCAATGGCCAACATCATTATTCATGGAGAAAGACTCAAGGCATTCCCCTTATGAACGGGAACCAGACAGAGATGCCCTTTATCACCACTTCTATTTGACATTGTATTGGAAGGCCTGGCCAGGGCAATAAGGCAAGAAAGAGAAAAAAAAAAGGCATACATATTGGCAAAGAGGAATTAAAACTCTCTCTATTTGCAGATGATATGATCCTATACATAAAAAAACCAAGGGACTCAATAAAAAGACTACTGGAACTAATAGAGAGGTTCAGCAAAGTGGCAGGATACAAGATCAACATACAAAAATCAGTTGGATTTCTCTACACCAGCAAGGACTCCTTTGATAAAGAAATAAGGGAAAGCATACCATTCACTATAGCTACGAGAAAGATAAAATATCTAGGAATAAACCTACCAGAGACACAAAAGACCTATACAGAGAAAACTATAAAACACTGCTACAAGAGACAACAAGGGTACAACATAAATGGAAGAACCTGTCTTGTTCATGGATAGGTAGACTAAACATTGTGAAAAATGTCAATACTACCTAAAGCAATCTATACATTTCATGCAATCTCAATCCAGAATTCAACAAAATTTTTTAAGGACATGGAGAAACTAATTATTAATTTCATATGGAAAGGAAAGAAACCTAGAATAAGCAGAGCACTTCTCAAGAAGAAAAACAGTAGCAGGGCTCACACTCCCAGATCTTAAGAACTACTACATAGACACAGTAGTCAAAACAGCATGGTATTAATACGATGACAGACAGATAGACCAATGGAACAGAATCGAAAGCTCAGACCCAGACCCATCCATCTATGGACAACTGATCTTTGACAAGGCCCAAAGCCCATTAAATGCGGAAGGGATAGCCTCTTTAACAAATGTTGCCGGAAAACTGGATATCCAGCTGTAGAAAAATGAAACAAGACCCATACCTCACCCTATATACAAAAATAAACTCAGCCTGGATCAAAGACTTAAAGGTAAAACCCAAAACTATAAAATTCATCAGAGATAAAATAGGGGCAAATCTTTTGTTGTTTTGTGCCATCAAGTCGGACCAGACTCATAGCTATCCCTCCTTGAGTTTCCGAGGCATTATCACTAAGGAAGTAGACTTCCTCATCTTCCTTCCAAAGAGTGGCTGATGGGTTTGTTAGCAGCCAAGTGCTTTAGGCACTATGCTACCAGAGCTCCCAGGGGCAAATCTAGGAGCCCTAACTTACGGCATAAATAGACTGTCAAACATAACCCAGAATATGCAGGAGATAGAAGAGAAGCTAGATGACTGGGACCTTTTAAAAATTAAAATCTTGTGTGCATCAAAAGATTTCATCAAAAGGGTGAAAAGAGAATCTACAGATTGGGAGAAAATATTTGTCTATGAGATATCTGACAAAGGACTTATCTTCAGTATCTACAGAAAACTTCAACACCTCAACAACAAAAAGACAAAAAACCCAATTCACAAATGGGCAAAAGACTTGAACAGACACTTCACCAAAGAAGATATACAAGCAGCCAACAAACACATGAGAAATTGCTCACGATCATTAATCATTAGAGAGATGAAAATCAAAACAACAATGAGATATCATCTCACCCCAGCAATAATAGCAAAGTTCAACAGATCAGATAGTAACAAATGCTGGCTGGGTTGTGGAGAGATTGGAACTCTTGTGCACTGCTGGTGGGACTGTAAAATGGTACAACCATTGGGGCAAATGGTATGGCAATTCCTTAAAAAACTGAAAAGAGAAGTACCATTTGACCCAGTAATTCCATTACTAGGAATATATCCTAAAGAGGTGAGAGATACCACCCAAGCCAACGTATGTACCTCTATGTTCATTGCAGCACAATTCACCATAGCAAAGAGATAGAAACAACCTAAATGCCCATCAACAAATGAGTGGATAACCAAATTATGGTATATCCACACAATGGAATACTATGCCACATTAAAGAACAATGAGGGATACGTGAATCACCTCACAACGTGGATGAACCTGGTGGACATTATCCTGAGTGAAATAAGTCAATCACAGAAAGACAAGTATTGTATGAGCCCATTATTGTAAAAAGACAGAGAAGGGTTTGCTTGGGAAAGGGAACTCACCTAGTAGGTTACCGGGATAGGGAGGGAAAGGGAGAGATTAATTTAGGGCTAGTGGAGGCTTACAAGCTGACATGGGTAGGGGGAGGATATACGTGAAGGATATATGACCACCATGATAACATTGGGAAATGAGAGGACACCAAACTGTGCACAATAAGAGATAGACAACAGATGTTAAAATCAACCAATATGTCCACAATACCACATTGCCATTAACATCAAACACTAGGCTATACAGATAAACACATAAACACCTGAGATGATCAGACAGGGATCAGTGAATACAGGTTGAATACAGTGAATACAGGCTAATCTTATATAGACACCAGTGATACAAAATACTTGCAGTCCTTACAGAAACAATAGAAGACAGACACAGAGTAATCCCTCAGAGACATCCCAACGCTATGGAAGAGAGCACCAATAGAACTACTACCTCAAGACCATAGTACTGGGGTACACCAGACTCAATTGGCACAACAAAATACACAAAAGTGTTGCTCCACATCCTACATTGGTGAGTAGCTACTGGGGTCTTAGAAGCTTTCAAGCAGCCATCTAGGATGCAGCTAATGGTCTCCTAGCATCGGAAGTGAAGAAGAATGCAACAACAAAAAAAGGGGCATTTAGAAGCAATCAACCATAGGACATGATAGCCCTTGAGACCAGAAGAACCGGATGGTGCCACTCAGGAAAGGATCAAATCTGGAGATCCTGGATAGATTGAGAGGGAAAATGTGGAACAAAATCCAAAAACTCAATAATGACCAGAATTCCCAGTCAGATGAGGTCTGGTGAGACTCCCACCACTATGGCCCTGAAATACATTTGGCAACTGGAATAAAGCTCACTCCCAGGAGCAGGCTCTCAGCCCAATGGTTAGTGAGATGTACACACAGACCCCTCAACCCAGGATATGGCACTCACACACTCAATGGTAATACATCCCCTAAAGCAATAAATCATGGGACACCAAAGGACCAACATTCAAACTGAGGAAATTCAGGACAAACAGGAGTGAATAATTACGAGGAGCACGGGGGAATGTTGCAGGGTTGGGAGAAGAGGAGACTGAGTTAGGGTTGGACATGGTGAAGGGGGAATGAAACTAAACATAAGCATGACTTTGAATGTAAAACAAGCTCTCAAAATAAATAAATAAATGTTTCCCTCCCCCCATCAAAAAAAAAGAGAAAGGACTGAATTTGTAACTGAAAACCAGAAAGGAAAACAGTGAGAAAAGAGACAAACAGACCTGTGGACTGCTGGTAGCTGCACAGCCATTTTGAATGTTTGCTGACAAAAGGAATGGACATTTAAGACTGAGCTCTGTTTTCTGGGGGTGGCCTGGGCAATCACCCTGAAAACTGATGATTGGAAAGGTGGGGTATTCCCCTTGTTGTTCTATACCCCAAACCTTCTTGATGAACAGAGGTGCAGCCATTCCTCACCTCCACCCACCTTCTTGAACAGCAAGGATTCCATCCCAGCTTGTTCCCTGACAGAACCTGGGTGCTGTGCTCAGACCCACACAGTTTTGTTTTTAAATTATTCTTCTTATCTTCCTCCTTTCTTCCTTTCTTTTTTTTCTCTTTCCTGACCCTGATTCTCTCTCTCTCTCTCTCTCTCTCTCTCTCTCTCTCTCACTTTTTCTCTTTCCTTTATGTGGTTCCCTTTTTTTCCTTCCTTTTGCTTTTTCCCATCCCTTGTTTTTCCTTTTGCAGTGTTTTGACTTTTTCTTTACTATTCTTTCAATCTTTCTGTTTCTTCTCATTCCTCCTGCCCTATAATTGTGGCTTTCTTCTTTTTTTTTTTTTTTCACATGTTTTTCTCATTATCTTCCTTGTATCCCTTTTTGAATACATTTTGAAGATTTTTGTTATCATTTATGGCATTACCTTTTTCCCCCCTTACACTTGTTCCGGTTTGTTTATGCAGTTTGAGTTTTTTGTTTCTTTATTTTTATTTTTATTTTTTTTTTGTCTAACTAAGTGGAAGGCGGCAACTATTCCAACACAAACCAACCATAGCTGCACCTCCTGCAGACCCACCCACTGAAAAGGTCACCACCTGCTTTACATAAACCAACTGATCAACAATAAACAGTGTCCAATACCAACTCACCATACCCTCAACTGCTCCTTACGAAGAGTTAACAGAGATCTGCACACACTCTCATTATCTTTGACACTTTCAACATAAATACAACACCACCACAATATCTCAGAGACCACAGACCATCACAGTCTACACAATGAAGGAAGATAAACTAGCAGAAACAGGATATAAATCCAGAAAACATCCCTAAGGAGGAAGCAGCATTGGAACTCCCTGATAAGGAATTCAAAAAATTACATTTGGGTAACTTCAATGGATTGAGAGACAGATCAAAGAAAACACTAACAAAATTAAGAAAATACAGACAAAACACTAGAACAATTTAGGAAAACAATACAAGAACAAACTGGCAAAATAAATTTAAAAATTAGAAACAATACAAAAACAACAAATAGAAATGCAGAAGAAAAATACTAAGATGTCAGAAACAGGCTACACAATGAAGGGGCAAAAGAGTAGAATCAAATCAATAGAAGACAGCATTAATGAGATTGAAGACAAATACCTCAATACTACTTTGTTAAGGGATCAATCAGATAAAAGATCAAAATAAATTGTAGAAAGCCTAAGATTCATGTGGGACACCATCAAGAGAAATAACCTATGTGTAATCAGAATTCTAGAAAAGGAAGACACAAATAAAGCTATAGAGAAAATTGTTGAAGATTTGTTGGAAGAGAATTTCCCTAATATGATGAAAAACCAGAATATCTCCTTTTCAGAAGTTCAAAGAACCCAAAACAGGATAGACCCCAAAAGAAAATCACCAACACATATCAAAATCAAACTCACCAAAGCTAAAGACAAAGAATCCTGAAAGCAGCATGGGAAAAAATGAAAAGTTACCTATAATGGGCAACCAATAAGATTAAGTTCTGATTTCTCAGCAGAAACCATGTAGGTGATATGGCAATGTTGTTGTTGTTGTTGTTGTTATGTGCTGTTGAGTCAGACAGACTCATAGCGACCCCTTCTTGAGTTTCTGAGGCAGTATCACTATGGAAGTAGATTGCCCCATCTTCCTTCCGAGGAATTGCTGGTGGGTTTGAATCACCAGCCTTCTGGTTAGCAGTGAAGTGCCTTAGACACTATGCTACCAGAGCTCCTGAGATGGCAATGGGGTGATATATATATATAAAACTCTGAAAAGAAAAAAAAAAAAAAAAAATCTCTACCCAAGAATTATGTACACATCAAAATTGTCCCTCAAATATGAGGGTGAAATTAGGAAATTTTCAGACAGGATAGCCACTGGCAGTCCACAGGCTGTCTCCTCTTCTCAGTTTTCCTTTCTGGTTGTCGGTCATCCTTGTCCATGCAGTTCTTGGTGAGCAGAGCCAATTCTCCTGTTGCTACTAGAAAATATTTTAAATGGCCGTGGAATGGATAGCAGGCAGTTTGCAGTTCCATTTGTCTCCTTACTCACTGTTTTCATTCAAGTTCTTCTACTAGTGGGTACTTAATCCATTTTTTATACTTCCCTTCAAAGCTCAGGATTCCTGGATCATCTTCTGTATCTGTTTAATTGGTTTCTCATTGCTTTGTTGCAGAGGGTCTGTTTAGCTTGTCCACCTATTCCACCATTTGCCAGAACTTCTGGATTTGTTTTCTTTATATTCAGGTATAATCTATACTGAAGTCTGTAGTCTCTGATCTTCATCAGTCAGTGCTTCAAGTCTTCTTCACTTTTACAAACAAGGTTGTAACATGTGCAAATCACAGCTTTTTAATGAGTCTTTCTTCAATCTCGATGCTGCATTCTTCTATAAATAGTCCAGGTTCTCAAATTATTTCCTCAGCATACACATAGACTAAGTATGGTGAAAGGGGGTAATTTTTATGCATATTTTTATGTTCATTCTTTTTGACTCCTTCCTTTCTGGGATTTTAGCACCTCAATATTCAACTTGGCATTTGTAAACTACATTATTGAGACCTCATCTTAATAAAACTATAATTGACTGTTTTCCAGCAGCCCAACATCCCAAAGATTATAGAGTACATCCAGTAATAAAAATCAATTGTCATCAAGTTGATTCTGACACATGCAGACTCTTTGTGTCATAGCAGAACAATGCTTTATAGCACTTTCAATGGCCAGATTTTCAGAAGTATATCACCAGATCTTTTTTCCAAGACACTCTGTGTGGAATAACTCCAACATTTCACTTAGCAGCTGAGTGTGGAAATCATTTACACCACTCGAGGAGAGTAATGAACCTACAACCAAATGCACTGCTATTGAGTTAATTCTGACTCAGCAATCTTAAAAGACAGAGTAGAACTGCTCCATGGGGTTTCCTGGGATATACTCTTTAAGGAAACAAGACTGCCATTTTTTTTTTCTCCTACAGAGTGGATGGTGGATTCAAACATCTGATCTTTTGGATAGCAGCCAAGATATTTAACCATAGTCCCACAAGGGTTCTTAAAATTAATCCATCCATCCACTACCATAGAGGCAATTCTTACTCATAGCAACCCTTTAATATAGAGTAGGGAGCTTTAGTGGTATGGTGCCTAAAGCATTTGATGTTAACCAGAAGGCTAGCAGTTCAAACCCACCACCCACTCCTCAGAAGGAAGGTTGAGCAATCTACTTCTGTAGTGATACCACCTTGGAAACCCAAGGGGGTTCCTATGAGTAGGATCCAACTCAATGGCAGTGAGTTTGGGTAAGAGAGAGTAGAAATGTCCCATGGTGTTTCTAAGGCTATATATCTTTACAGAAGCAGACTGTCTCATCTTTCTTCTGTTGAGCAACTGGTAGAGCCATATAAATATGAATCTCACCCAGTGAGATACCCTTTCCTTCAGTTTTTGTCTGCTATTAGTTATTCTCTAAAGCTTTTGAAATAGGTTTTTTGGGTTTCTGGGTTTTTGTTGTTGTTGTTGGTGGTGGTGGTGGTGGTGGTGGAGCTAATGTTTATCTGAGATGATTACCTGCCAATATTGGAATTGGAACTATCTTGACTTTCAACAATTGTAGTTATACTTATTTTGGTCTAAGTTTAGTCATCTCTTTAATATTCCCTTTGTTGTCCTTATTTTGCTACATGATTCATTTTAATTTAAATAATTTTCCGTTAATTATAAAATGTTTTCTTTAAAATTTACATGTTAACAACATATTTAGATTACTTGATGATTTTAATTTTTGTTGTTGTTGGTGGTGGTAGGTGCTGTTGTATTGATTCTGACTCATTGCAACCCTGCGTATGGCAGAATGAAACACTGCCTGGTCCTGAGCCATCCTCAAAATTCTTGCTATGCTTGAGCTCATTGTTGCAGGCACTGTACCAATCCACCTTGTTGTGGGTTTTCCCTTTTTCTCTGACCCTCTGCTTTACCAAGCATGATACCTTCTCCAAGTCTGGTCCCTTCTGATCACATGACCAAGGTAAGTAAGACAAAGTCTGGTTATTCTCACTTCTAAGGAGCATTCTGGCTGCACTTTTTCTAGGAGAGATCTCTTAGTTCTTCTGGCAGTCCATGGTATTTTCAACATTCTTCACCAACACCACAATTTGTTTATTACTTTAGTGGCTTTTAAAACACAGTATAACTTTCTGAACATATGTAAATAATATTGTACAAATGAGCAATATCAAAAGTTATGTAAGATGGAGAAACTAGTCTCCTACTTTCTTCCACTTCTCTATGTTCTTACTTATGGCATGATATCTTATTTATCAAAGACTGAAAGTAACATATGGAAGTCTCTCTTTTGGCCTACATCCTAGTATTTCCTGCTTTCAATGCCTCAACTTCCTGACGCTATTTTTAATGCTGACATCTGAGTTATTTCTCCTAGGTACTCTGTATTTTTCTATCCAACGTTACTTCTTACCATGCACCTTGCTATTATGACTAAAAGGCTGGAGTTCTCCATGCATCAGAGCAATGTTTGTTTCCACAAATAATGTTATTTGCAGAAATGAAGTAGAGAGAATACTTCTATTTTTTTATTTTTTTTAATTTTGCTCACATTAGTGCTGGAATAATGACTCTTACACCATTTGGTCCTTTAGAGCTAGTAAAATTAGCCACTCAGTTTTGCAAGGAGTCCATGAATTTGCTTGCCACAGGGTTCAAATATTAGAATATGGGTATGTGGAGGAACGTTTGTGTCATTAGGGAAAATGAATAAAATCTTGTATGCAGCATTGGTGCTCCTATTCGAAGACAAAAGATACGTTTCTTGGATGAGATCATCTTTATCACTTTTTGCTGGTTCATAAATGTAGACTTTTAAAAACCAGTAGGCTATTCAACCCCTAATTGTTTATTTTTTCTATTCCATGAGTATAATTTTGAGTTTTCAAACATAAATGTAAAGTTGAATAATTTTTAAAAACAAATCTAAGTGGACAAATTTCTTTTAAATGAAAAACAGTTATAAACCCACCATTCAGTCTTTAAAAATGCTAAAATTTTTGCTTGATATAATTGATATATTTTAAACTGTAAACTATTATGGTGTATTTGGAGTTCCTCATACAATTTTCAGACTACCACTATTTTCTTATCACTTTATCCATATATTTATATGCTTACTATAAGAACACTATTTGTGTTTCATTAAAATGTATGTACATAGTATCACAATGAGTTTACCTTTTTCTAACTTTTTCTATGTTCTATTTTATATATATATACTTCAGTCATCTTAAGAAGTGTATCCCTTTTATTTTTTTAAATATACTATTTTTTTTTAATTCTCTTGTTATTTTGTTGTCATGTGCCATCGAGTCGGACCCGACTCATAGCAACCCCTCCTTGGGTTTCCGAGGCGATATCACTATGGAATTAGATTGCCCAACCTTCCTTCCGAGGAGTGATCATTTAATTCTCTTAAAGACATTGATATTCTTTGCAATGTTTTGTCATGGCGAATATAGTTAACATACTTATACATGGCTCCTGTATACATATGTTTGGTATCTCTAAAATATATACCCAGAGGTTAAAAAATGGTATTTCGGTCTTCAAACTAGCAAATATTGCCAGTTTTCCAGGATGTGATACATATCAAATGCAAATGGCAGTAACTAGTTATATACCTTAATTACATGAAAGAAAGAGGGGAAATGCAGTCTAGCTGTGTGCACAGGATCGGAATGCTACATGAATACTGGTGAACACTAGCATTCCTTCCCAGTCTATTAGTCATCAAATATTCCTTCACTCTATTTTCATATAGATAGTGTTCTGGTTATCTAATGCTGCTATAACAGACATGCCATATATGGGTAGCTTTAACAAATGGTAATTTATTCTCTTACAGTGTAGGAGGCTAGAAGTCTAAGTTCAAAGTGCCAGCTCTAGGAGTGAAAGCTCCTCAAACTTGGGCTTCAGCTCTGCCTCTTGCTCCTGGCTCACTGAAGCTGGAGGCTTCTCTTGACTCAGACAGCTGCTGACTGCTGAGGCTGACAAACCCAAGGTTGACAAATAAAATGGCACAGTCCCAAGATTATCAAACATGGCAGCCCACTAGTTCAAGCCCAGGAATAGTCCCAAGGCAAGGCCAATATGGCAGGCTGCTGAATGATGATTCAGCTACATGCAGGGTCCAAGTGCACCAAAAACTCATAGACTTTTCTCAAAGCTGTGTTCTTATATACTGCAAGCAGACCACATCCTTAAAGCAGCTACTCAGCTGCTTCAGTAGATTCCATCATGGAGTTGATTACCAGTTTTATTATAGGGAATAACTACAACCAGCTGCCCAGCCATGTAAAACCAGGTCCAGCCAAGTTGACATACAACTTAACTACCACAAGTAGCATATACTTACTTTTCACCCAAAGGAAAAAAAAAAATCCAAAATCCCAATCAGTCTTTGAATCAAGCTCAATGTTCATACTCTTTGGTTCTCATTATCAGATTCACATGTAAATTCTTATATTATCATGATCTATGAACTAAAAAAAGACAGGTTATCTACTCACTATTCAGCAATAAAACAGGAGCAGATAACCGCAAAAGACATTTCCATTTAGAAGAATGAAGGTTGGATATAAACACACCCTTAACAATTTTGGAATCCTGCCAGGTGGGTATCAAGAAAACCCACTATCACTGACATGAAAGAATATTCTTGATTAAACCAAGATTTTGCTTGTTAGGGGGAATTTTCTCCAGTAAGTTTTGGTTATGTATTTGGTCCCTAGTTACTCCTTTTTTTTTTTTTTTTCCTTTATTCATTATTTTCTGTGGCTATATCTGAAGTAGGTTCTGTTGAGTATGAACTCCTTAGAAATTTGTGGTTCACAGGCAGCTTCTTTCTCATGCAAATGTGGGGACCCATCATTTGATTTTAGGTTTAAATCATAAAAATTTTTATTCTAGATTCATGGTTTCTTTATGAATACAATTCTTCAAATTTTTAGAATTCTGATCTAATCACTTCCAATCACTCATGTGTACTGTTGTTATTGTTAGACGTGTTGGAGCTGGTTAGGGTTGATAGTGACCTTATGTACAACAGAATAAAAACAGTTCGGTCCTGCACCACCCTTATAATTGTTGCTATGCTTGATCCCCTTGTTACAGTCACTGTGTCAGACCATCACATTCAGGATCTTCTTCTTCTTTTGCACTGACCCTCTATTTTACCAAGTATGATATGCTTTTCCAGGGACTGGTCCCTTCTGACAATATGACCAAAGTTGTTGTTGTTGTTGTTATGTGCCATCGAGTCGGCCCCGACCCATAGCGACCCCTCCTTGGGTTTCCGAGGCAGTATCACTACAGAAGTAGGATTGCCCAACCTTCCTTCCGAGGAGAGGCTGGTGGGTTTGAACCGCCAGCCTTCTGGTTAGCAGTCAAGTGCCTTAGGCACTATACTACCATAGCTCCTATGACCAAAGTAAGAGAGGTGAAATCTCACCATCCTCATTCCAAAGAACATTTGGCTGTACTTCATCCAGGACAAATTTGTCTGTTCTTCTGGTGGTGTGTATTATATGAAATTCTTTCTTACTTCTACTTTCTCTTTTTGAATATTCAATATACCATGGGCTTGTATTAGAGAAAACATGTTTGCTTAAAAAAAAAAAAAAAGAAAAGAAAACTTTGAGCAGCAACAAACAAACCAAACCAACCTCACTGCCATAAGTCAATTTGACATATAGCCACCCCTCCTTGGGTTCCAAAGTTATCTCTACAGAAGTAGATTGCCCAATCTTCCTTATGCAGAGTGGCTGGTGGGTTTGAACTGCCAGCCGTCTTGTTACCAGTCAAGTGCCTAGGCACTATGCCAACAGAGCTCCCTTGAGCAGCAAAGACCCTGCAAATAGAGGATTGCTATAAGGTCTATATAAGCTGTTTTCCCCATTATGTAGATAGTGTGCCTTAGAATGAAGCCATCACAGATGAAGGGAAATTTAAATGATGTAGAAAATTAGAGAGAACACCAATGAAATGAAAGCATTTCAGTTATTTGCTATTTCAAATGGTTTTCTATCACATTTATTGAAATTAATAAATGCTGTTGCTGTTGTTAGGTGCCATTGAGTCAGTTCCTAGTCTTAGTGACCCTATGCACAATGAAACACAATAAAACACTGCCCAGTCTTGCATCATCCTCAGAATCATTGTTATATTTGAGCTCATTATTGCAGCTACAATGTCAGTCCATGTCATTGAGAGTCTTCCTATTTTTTGCTGACCCTCTATTTTGCTAATAATGATGTGTTTCTCCAGGGACTGGTCCCTTTAGATAACATACATGCCACAAAGTTTCACCGTCTTTGCTTCTAAGAAGCATTCTAGCTGTACTTCTTCCAAGATAGAATTGTTCTGGCAGTTCATGATATGTTCAATATTTCTTAAGAAACACCATAATTGAAAGGTATCAGTTCTTCTTCAGTCTTCTTTATTCATTATCCAGCTTTCGCATGCTAGATTTGTGTGAAATAAATATCAAGTACAAAAAGTCCTAATTTAGCATATGGGTAAAATTATGTCTCATTTTTATAGTTCTCATTTCAAACTGAAAAAGTAAATGCTAGTACTGAATTATGGTATCATTTATAGAAATGAACAAAACTAAAATTTATTTACCAATGAGATATTCATTTCCTTTCTTTTTTCTACTTCCTATTTGAGATTCATAAGGATCAGTAGCTTACATGAAATGAATATTGACCAAAGAGAAATAGGATACAGGAGAATGTTCTACAATGGAAAGGAAGCAGTGAAAATGACAACAGAAAAAGAAAATACAAATATCACTGCCATGGTATTACAGTTTATTTTCAGAGAATATCAAGCAACTGAACATAATTTCTCCTACAGAAGATTTATTTGTGTATATACTTATTGAATACTCTCTTAGTATGTTTTGAAAAAAATATATATAAAAGAAGATTTGGAGTATGTTTTTGTTACTGGTTGTGGAGTAGATTTTGAGTCATGGTAATCCAGGTGTACAGAGTAGACATCCAAGGTGCTGTTGTACGCATTTGATCTGCCAATAATTAGATTAGCAATTCAGCACCACCCAGAGACTATGAAGAATATCATCTTATAATATTTTTGCACTCTAGTATGAAACGCTAGAAATAGTTCTCTACTGAGACAAGTCCTGTTTTAAAAAAAGATGTGTAAGTATTTTATAGAAGATGAAGTCTATTTTATCTTCCATAGGATTGATTCACATTTCTTTTTTATTTCAGAACATATGAAATTTAGTGTAAATTCAATGGCAAATTTTACACTTGTAAATGAACATTCTCTGGGAGGAAGATGAGGCAATTTTCTTCCGTAAAGATTTATAGTCTTTGAAACTCAATGGGGGTCTACGAGTCAGAAACGACAGTAGACAGTGGTTTTGGTTTTAAATGACATTTACAAAGTAATTACCAATTACCATCAGACAACTGATATCATTAAACTTTTGTAATGAAAAAAAAAAAATTGCAGTAATTTATCCTGAGTGATGTTGTTGTTTTTAGGTGCCATCGAGTTGGCTCTGACTCATAAGGACACTATGTACAACAGGATGTGACACTGCCTGGCCCTGCATCAGCCTAACATTCTTTACAATGCTTGAGCCCATCACTGCAGCCACTGTGTCAACACATCTTGACAAGGTTCTTCCCCTTTTATGCTGGCCCTCTACTTTGACAAGCATGATTCAACAAGTTGTCAGAAGGGAATGGTCTCTTCTGGTGACATGAACAAAGTAAGTGAGAAAAAGTCTGGCCATTCTTGCTTCCAAGGAGCATTCTGGCTGCACTTCTCCCAGGATATATTTGTTCATTCTTCTGGCAGTCCAAAGCATTTTCAGTATTCTTTGTCAATATCACAATTCAAAGGTATCATCTCTTCTTTGGTCTTCCTTAGTCATTATCCAGCTTTCACATGCTTATGAGTCTACTGAAAATACCATGACTTGGGGTAGGCTCATCTTATTCTTCAAAGTAATATCTTTTCTTCTTAATACTTTAAAAAGTGTTTTGTAGCAGGTTTTCCCAGGGCAATAGAACATCTGATTTCTTTTCTTTATTTATTTTTATTTTTATTGTGATTTGGGTGAAAATGTAAAGAGCAAATTCATTTTCTATACAGCAGTTCATACACATTTTGTCTCATGACATTGACTTGAGTTCTCCACAGTTTAACAGTTCTCTTTCCAATTCCTCCCAGAAGTTATCTCTTACCTGTGTTTTTCCCTCCCATGCATTCCCACCCCTCAAGTTGTCTTCCTGTGGAAACACTGTACTTCTCTCCTCCCATAACTGATTGTTCCAAGTGGAGTATTTACCTGATGTAACTGTTCTCCCCATTTGCCCATTGTCTACTGTTTGGCTGGAAGCCACAGAAGTGAGTTCAATTCCAGACCTGAAGGGTAGCTAGGGGCCACAGTCTCAGGGATCTCACTAGGCTCTATCACCAGCAAAACTATTTTTTTTTAAGTTATTTTGAATTGTGTTCCACCTTGTTCTCCTACTCTATCCAGGATCCAGGATCACTGGCACTGATCCTCCTCTGAGTGGTTGGCAGTAGTAGCTGGGAACCATCTAGTTATTTTAGTCTTATAGCCATATAAGCTGAAGATCATATGGTCTACCAGTCCCTTGAACTAATTATTTCCCTGTGTCTTTGGTTTTCTTCATTTTTCTTTGCTCTGGACAAAGAGAAACCCATTGTTGCATCTAGATGGCCACTTGCAAGCTTTTAAGGTCATAGTCACTACTCACCAAATTAGAATGTAGAGCAAAGTTTTTGTGTAGTATGTAATGCCAATTGAGCTTGATGTTCCCTGTAACTATGATCTCAAGCCCACAGGCCTAACTCCTTGCTCCCTCCAAGTAGCTGTCTGTGGCCAAGAAGCCACCACAACCTTGCCCTGTGTCAGCTCTACTATACACTTGGACATCTTTTACATCTTTTAGCAGATACAAATGTGCAGGCAGAAACATTGTCTGTTAACCCTATACATCGTCATGGGCACACTACCCCCTGCCTAGACATACCTGGTCATTCAAGCTGTCCACCCATCTATCCACCCATCTGATTTCTTCACCACTGCTTCAAATGGGTGTTGACTGTGGATCCAATTAAAAGAAATTCCTGACCACTTCTATCTTTTCTCCATTATTATGAAGTAGTTTATTGGTCCAGTTGTGAGAATTTCTGTTTTCTTTATATTGAGGTTTAATCCATACTTAAGTCTGTAGTTTTTTATCTTCATCAGTAAATACTTCAAGTCGTCCTCACTTTCAGCAAACAAATTTGTGTCGTCTGCGTATTGAAAGTTGTTAATGATTCTTCCTCCAATCTTGATGCCACATTCTTCTTCATATAGTGCAGCTTCTTGGATTATTTGCTCAGCATCCAGATTAAAGAAATATGGTGAAAAGATATGACCCTGACACACACCCTTCCTGATTTAAACCATTCTGTTTCTCTCTGTTCTGTTTGCATGACAGCCTCTTGTTCTATGTACAGGTCCTGAGTGACATATCTTTAAAAAAATGACAATACATTTTGAGAGATTTGGTCAGTCTGAGAAGAATGCTTATCAATTCATCATTTTAATGAAGAAAAATGAGTTCATCACTTGTTTTTTTTCTTGTGAAAAAAATAGCTCTTTACTAGAATTGAACAAATAAAAAGATTTATTATATACATTTAAATCTGATATCCACCATTCGTCTATAGGTTTGTTCCATTGTGTTAGCTTCTATATTGCTGTAATATTGGAAGTTATACCACTAGCATTTCAAATTCCTACAGAGTCATCCCTTATCTATATATTTTGGTAAAGCTTCCAGAATGAGACAAACTAAGAAATGCCTGGTTATTGACTTCTAAAACTTAACCAATAAAAACATTATCTATCACAACACGACATTATTCCAATTTAGTGGTTAAAGATGAACTCCTTAGTTTGGAAGGGACTTCTGAATATCTGAAACAATGGACCCAAACACACCAATTATCATGAAGATGGTACATGATCTGGCACCATTCAGTCCTGTTGTATATGGAGTCATCATAACTTGGAGCCAACTCAATGGCAGCTAACAAAAGAAGCAAATCAAATGTAACATTGACAAACACTTAACAATCTATAAGACTGATTTCCAGTCTCTGAACAGAAAACATAAAGTTTTAGCTTGGAAATTATGAGATAAATAGGATATAGGAGTAATATTAAATAAGATGCCAAGACACCTTGCAGGAAAAATGTCACTTAGCTATGTTCTATTCTAAAATATACAAGTATTTGAAGCCTTCTCATCTCAAATTTTCAAATGCCAAGGGCAATTTTCATTATGTAGCTGTGATATCTGGTTAAGATAATGTCAAACAAGCAAAAAGGAGTATGAGACTCTTAAAAGTTATGGTAACATTTGGGAATACTATCAGCTGCTCTCATTTTACAACAAAGGAAAAAATAGCTCAAAGGCAAAAGTGTAAATAAAGTAATTTTAATCTTATTTTACAGGTTGAACAAATATTCACTATGAGATCTTTTAATGAGTTTGCCCTTTTTCAAGCTGCCTTGAAGTAACTAAATATTAGGCAACTCCCTAAGGGTAACTTTGAATAATGCTGTTATTTTTATACAATTAAAAGATATTATCATATGTTACCTTAGAGGTGATATAATTCTTTTAAAATTATACCCTTAAAATGATTTTTTTAACTTAATGACTAGAACAAAATTTAAATAAAGCAGAAAGGATGTGAATTTCTGTTCATCTTAACTTTAATCTGCTTTGAAACTTTAATTAATATTTTATTAATTAGGTATTTATACATATATATATAGAGAGAGAGAGAATGAGAGAGGCAACATATGACCATAAAATACAAGTGATGTGATTCTATACTTAGAGATAATGCATGTGCTAGTTAAAATTCAAAGCTATGGTATAAATCTAGCTGATGTCAGAATTCTACACTATAACAACATTTCCATCAGTTTTTGCCTGTAAATTATAATATCATTAACAAATACGAATTAATATTTACATGTTTATTCAATTAACTATAAAAATTGTAACCTAGTCGTTTGTTACTTTGGAGGGGCAGAGAAAAAGAAAAAATATTTTATAGACAGTTAACAATATTGTCTCTGAATTTATATGTTATGACGAGTATTTGAGCTATCACTGTGGCATTGTGGGTATTCTACTGCACATAGTGTGTGTGGGGTGCGGTGGGGGTAGGAAACAATTAAAAAGAAGCCAAGAAAACATATGCTAAGTTTCATTCAAGACTGAATCTGCTTTAACATTACTTTTCTAAAGCAATCTAAATGTCAAATTTCTGACACCAAAATTGGTACCAAGTAAATCGCATAGCACTAAACTGCAAAGTGGCATGCAAAATTTAGAACAGTAGGTTGTATGTAATTAGGAAAGAGTTTTTGCTTCTAAATATAAAAGTCCTACATTCAGCACGAAGAAATAAAACCCTCTGGAAGAGGCAGCCTGGCGGCATTCTTTAGAGACACTTAAGACAACATAAGGGCAACAGAAATATATGTGAATGCTCAATTTCTAGAAGCATGCTTTTCACAGGCAAATGTATAATATCTTTAGTAGAATTACTCAGGGAATGATGTTACTGGTTTTGCCTTCCTTTAACCTAAAATATCTTCCTATGTTCCTTCTAATTGAATTAATTTTAAAAATTCAGGGCAGAGTTATGTCAAACATAAAAAAAAAAATGCATTTCTAAATTGCTTGAATATTCATTCATTCATTCAACAAATAATTATGATCATTCATGGCTAGTTAGCATTTTATATTCTTGGAATACAAAAGTGTAGCAGAAAAAGTACCTGCCCCAGGGCACTTAAATTCTAGTGACAGAGGCAGGCAATAGAAAAATTTTAGAAAGACTCAAAAAAGTGTTTAACAAAAAGCTAGTGCTATGAATAAAAGCAAAACAGAAACAAGAGACAAAAGTGATTAGGGTAAGACATAGTTTAGACATGGTAAGCATTAAAGTCCCTTCTGACCTGAAGTGGTGACATTTGAATAGGGACCTGAGTTCAGTGAAAGCATAAGCTATGTAAAGAAGAACAGAAGAACATCTCATGCAGAAGACAGAAGACAAGTAGAGAGGGGATAGGGAATAGCAGTTAGAAGACATTTACCCGTTACATGCAAGAAATGAAGAATTGGATTAAGTTGATAACAGTGGAAATGGTAATTGGTTTGATTGAGAGTATGGTTTGAATGTTGAGGCAATAGTAAATGCAAATTAGTTCCATGTGGCCTGAGAAGAAAGATACAAGTCAAGAATATTCTCTGTATATTGGCTTGAACTATTGGGTAAACAATGGGACAATTACTGATAATGGGAAAATTGGGAAAGGGTTAAGAATTAGGTGTTGCATTTGTTAAATTTGAGATGTCTACTAGAAAAAGGTCCCTGGTGGCTCAGTGGTTAAGCACTCAATTTCTAATCAAAAGCTCAGAGGTTCAAGGTCATCAGCTGTTCCACAGGACAAAAGACTTGGTGATCTGGTTCCTTAAGAATTACAACAAAGCGGGGCAAGATGGTGGACTAGGCAGAAGGATTGCACAGACCCTCTTCAACAAAGAAAAGGGAAACCAATTAACACAGAAACAGAAGATAATATTGGACCCCTGAGCCTTGAAGGAAAGGATGCAGATTTGGACTAAACCCCAACTAGCAGAAGAATTTGCGTGAAAATACCAAAAA
>NW_006922420.1:294602-302028 GCF_000298275.1 Orycteropus afer afer
AAAAAAAAAAAAAAAAAGAATTACAACATAAGAAATCCTATGGGGGCAGTTCTACTCTGTCGTATAATGTTGCTATGACTTGAAAGAAATTAACTCAATGACAAACAACAACAACATCTAGATATTCAAGTAGTAACACTGAAAGAAAGAAGCTGGATATGGGAGTCTGAATTTTAGAAGAATGTCATGTGGTGGAAGGGAAGTGATGGACATTCAGGGTATACATTTAGATGTCATTCCTATATAAAGGTTGTTTAAAGCCATGAGGTTACAGACTATCACAGAGGGAGAAATGAGTATTTGGAAAGATGAAGAGAAACCAGCCTAAATGTGAGAAATGGTGGGGAGTGTTCTGAGTGGTGCAAAGAGCCATGAATGAGAAGTAGGAACAGCCTACTTCTGTACATGGTAATGCTCTTCACTGCCTCCATGACAACTGTGCATACGATCAGGCTTGAATACTTCCTGACATTTAGCATAACATGTTAGGTGGGCCAGACCATAGTAAAAGAGCAAGATTTCACTCTAGTATAATTTGAGATTTGTTAACAAGAGCTATAACCAGAATTATTCTCTCTGACCAGAGAATAAAATTTGCAATAGTAGATATTCCTTGGTGCATAAGAACAGGATTAAAGAATTGTTGTTCGCCTGGGATCACATTAACTAGCACATAATTTGGTAAAGATTTATAGATGTAGCTTTATCCTGTCTGTTTTCACTTTGGGAGACATGGGGAGTGTAGGATTGTAAATGGAAAATGGAAGATGAGTCACTTAGTGCCAGCAAAGCAATATTTTGATGATGCTGAATTTTTTAAAATACAGCAGGAGAGAATATGTGCCTAAAAAGAAATAAAAAGCTATAGAAAAGAGACTGAGAAGGAAATCTTTAACTGTCTGTAGTCTTTAGAATTCCCAACCAGGATTTCTCCAGTTCTTACACTATTCATCTTCTCTCTGTATCATATCTGTTCCTGCCACTTAAAATATCATTTCTGTGCACATGATATGCACATTACACTTCCAGACCAGAATTTTGTCTCATAACTTGACACCTGTATGATCAAATGATTACTGACTGTCTAGAGATTGCTCACCCTCAACATGTCAAAAATTGAACTCAGTATCTCCCTGCCTCTTTCCTGCTTCTTTACTACTTTGAGATATGGACTTGCTTTTTTGTTGGTTTGTTTTTAATTTTATCGTGATTTGGGTGAAAGTTCATGGAGCATATTCAGACGTTCAGAGACACTTTGTCCCATGACATTGACAGTAACCTCCCACAATGCAACAGCTCTCCTCCCACTTCCTCCCCATAGGCACCTCTTCTCTGTGTCCTTCCCTCCCATGCACTCCTGCCCTCCTTAACTGTTTCCCTGTGCATACACAGCCTTTCTATTCTCCATGATTCTCTTCAAGGAGCGTGTGGTAGTTAAGTTTGTGTGTCAACTTGGCTAGGCCTGGTTGAGTGGCTGGGCAGCTGGATGTAGTTATTTCCTATGGCAAGATTGGTAATTAACTCCATAGTGGAATGTATTGGAGCATCTGACTAGCTGCTTTAGGGATGTGGTCTGCTTCCCATGTATAAGAAACAGCTTTAGGAATGGTCTCTAGTTTATGGCACACTTGAACCCTGCACGAAGCCATGTCATAGCTCAGCAGTCTGCCATACTCTACCGATTTTGGGACTTTCAGTGGACTTGAATGAATGGCCTGCTATGTGGTTTGGTAACATCGAAACTGTGCCTTTTTACTTGTCAACCTTGGGCTTGTCAGCCTCAGCAGCCAGCTGCTGTCTGAGTGAAGAAAAGCCTCTAGCTTCAGTGGGCCGGGAGCAGGAGGAAAAGCTGAAGACCAAGGCTAGGGGCTTGGTGAAAGCCCCTAGAACCTGCCACTTTGAACTCAGACTTAAAGCCTCCAAATTGCAAGAATAAATTCCTGTTTGATAAGGTCATCCCATTTGTGGTATATTTCTATAAGAGCAGCACTAAGTAACCAGAACAGAGTGTATCTACCTAATGTAAATGTTCAGCTCATATACCTGTCTTTGGTTAGTCTGGAAGCCACAGGAATGGGTTCTATTCCAGACCTGAAGGGTGGCTAGGGGCAATAGTCTCAAGAGTTCCACCAGGCTCTATCAGACTGCCAAACCTGGTCAATTTTCTTTTTCCTTTTTTATGATTTTGAGTTTTGTTCCACATTGTTCTCCCACTCTATACAGGATCTCCTACATAGATCCCCCTCTGAGGGGCTGACAGTGGTAGCCGGGCACCATTTAGTTCTTCTGCTCTTATATATATATATAGGCTGAGGATCGCATGGTGTACTGGTCCTTTGGACTAACTGTTTCCATGTGTTTTCGGTTTTCTTCATTCTTCTTTGCTCTGGACAAGGAGAGGCCCATCTATGCATCTAGATGGTAGCTTGCAAGCTTTTAAGATCCCAGTCACTACTTGCCAAAGTAGGGTGTGGAACAATGTTTTTGTGTAGTATGTTATGCTTGATATCCCCTGAGACCCTGGTCCCAAGCCAACAGGTCCAACTACTCACTCCTGCTGGGTAGCTATCTGTGGCCAAGAAGTGACTGCAACCTGGTCCTTTGTCAGCTCCACTGTATACCTGGGATTTCTACCAGAATGTACCAACATACTTTAGAAACATTGTCTGCCAACCCTATACATGGTCATGAGCTCAAACTCCCCTGCATAGAAATACCTCATTTTTCATCCTGTCCATCGTCTATCCACCCAGAGATCAATGTTTGTGATCACTGACAACACAGTACTGTATGTGCAAAAGGATTCATCTTTGTTGTCTGTACCTCCCATGCACCTCTCTATGTCTTCTTCTTCCACAATGTCACATGTTGATCACTCACATTTGGTAAGTTGCCCTTCTCTTCACCCACATCAATACTTGTCTCTACCTATCTAGCAGTGTTCTCTCCTGTCCTCTCCTGTACCTGGTAACAATATATAAACCTTTCCTTGACTTTTTTACAATAACAGACTAATAAAATATCTGTCCATCTGTGATTGACTTATTTAACTCAACAATAATGTCCTCCAAGCTCATTCATGTTATGCTGTGTTTTGCAGATTCTGTTATTCTTTAGGGTTGCCTAGTATTTCATTGCCTGTAGTCCCATAGTTTGGTTATCCATTCTTCTCTTTATGGACACCTAGGTTGTTTCTATCTTTCTGCTATTGTAAATAGAGCTGCCATGAATATGGGTGTGCATCTATCTGTATTGTCCTGGCTCTCAATTCTTTAGGATATATACCTAGTAATGGAATGGCTGGGTCAAATGATATTTTTAATTCCAACTTTTTAAGGGATTACTATACTATTTTCCACAGTGGTTGTACCATTTTACAGTCCCAACAGCAGTGTATGAGTGTCCCAATCTCTCCACATCCTCACCAGCATTTATTTTCTGTCTTGTTGAGCTTTGCTACTTGTGTTGGGGAAGAAGTATCTCATTGTTGTTTTGATTTGCATCTCTCTAATGGCAATGAGAATTTATCCATGTGTTTGTTGACTGCCTGAATATCCTCTTTGGTGAAGTGTTTATTCATGTCTTCTGCCCATATTTTAATTGGATTGTTTGTCTTTTTTTGTTGAGGTGTTGGAGTTTTCTATAAATTCTAGAGATAAGTCCCTTGTCAGATAGGCTATTGCTGAATATTTTTTCCCACTTTGTAGATTCTCTTTTTACTCTTTTGGAGAAGTTTTTGGAAGCACATAAAAATTTAATTTCTAGAAGGTCCTGTTCATCTAGTTTCTCTTCTGCTGTTTGTGCATTTTGGGTTTTGCTTGAGAGTCTATTTATGCCATAGATAAGGGCCCAAATGTGCTCCTATTTTTTCCTTGAGGAACTTTATAGTTTTAGGTTTCACATTGAAGTCTTTGATCCATGTGGAGTTAGTTTTTGTGTATGGTGTGAGGTATATATTTGTTTCATTTTCTGCAAATGGATATCCAGTTTTGCTAGCACCCTCTGTTATACTGACACTCTCTTCCCCATCTGATGGATTTCAGCCTTTGTCAAAGATCAGCTGACCATAGGTCGATAATCCATTTCTGGATTCTCAATTCTATTCCTTTGTCTATGTGTCTGTCATACTGATACCAGGCAGTTTTGACTACTGTGGCTGTATAGTAGGTTTTGAGATCTGGAAGTGTGAGACCTCTTAACATTTTTTCTGCTCTTCCATAGTGCTTTGCTTATCCAAAGTCTCTTTCCTTTCCATATAATGTTAATGATTGGATTTTCCACATCCTTAAAGATTGCTGATGGGATCTGGATTGGGATTGCATTGAATGTATAGATTGCTTTGGGTAGAATTGATATTTTCCCAATGTTCACTCTTTCTATCCAAGAGCATGGTGTGTTTTTTTATTTATGTAGATCTCTTATGGTTTCTTGAAGTAGTCTTTTGTAGTTTCTTTGTTAAAGAAAGATCTTGTGTGTCCCTAGGGAGATCTATTCCCAAGTATTTTATTTTTGGGGGTAGCTATTGTAAATAGTGTTGATTTCCTTATTTCTTTTTCAGCAATCTCTTTGCTGGTGTGGAGAAATCTAACTGATTTTTGAAAGATGATCTTCTATCTTGCCACTATGCTAAATCTCTCAATTAGTTCTGATAGTTTTTTGCTGAGTCTCTTGGGTTTTCTATGTATAGGATCATATCATCAGTAGATAGGGATAGTTTGACTCCTTTCTTACCAATTTGGATACTTTTGATTTCCCTTCCTTGCCTTATTACCCTCGCTAAGACTTCCAATACAATGTTAAATAGAGGTAATGATAGAAGGCAGCTCTGTCTGGTTCCTGTTCTCAAGGAGAATGTTTTCAGTCTCTCTCCATTAAGAATAATAATGTTGACTGTTGGTTTTGCATATATGCCCTTTATTATGGTAAGGAATGTCCCTTCTATTCCTATTTTGCTGAAATTTTTTATGAGGAGTGGGTAATGAATTTTATCAAATTATTTTTCTGCATTGCTTGATATGATCATGTGGTTATTTTCCTTTGTTTCATTCATGTGGTGGATTACATTAATAGTTTTTCTAATGTTGAACCATCTTTGCATACCTGGTATGAACCCCACTTGGTTATAATATATTATTTTTTTTTAATACTTTTGGAGTCTATTGTCTAAGATTTTGTTGAAGATTTTTGCATCTATATTCATGAGGGCTATTGGTCTGTTGTTTTCCTTTTTACTGATTTCTTTGCCTAGTTTTGGTATCAAGGTTATGCTTGCTTCATGAAATGAATTTGGTAGGATTCCATCCTTTTCTATGTTCTGGAATAGTTTGAGTAGAATTGGTATCAGTTCTTCTCTGAACATTTGATAGAATTTTCCAGTGAAACCGACTGGGCCAGGAATTTTTTTGTGTGTTGGTAGTTTTTTTTTTTTTTATTTTACTTGTTCAATGTCTTCTTTTGTTATGTGTCTGTTCAACTTTTCCACCTCAGTCTGTGTTAGTTTAGGTAAATAGTGTGTTTCTAGAAATCTGTCCATTTCTTCTAGATTTTCAGTTTTATTGGAAAAGTTTTTCATAGTATCCTGATATTATCTTTTTGCTTTCAGTTGGTTCTGTTGTAATGTCACCTAATTCATTGCTTATTTGTGTTATTTGTATTTTTTTTTACCACAATGCTTACATAACTGCCTGATTATTCATATGGTAACAACATGCAAGTGCTTAATATAATGTATTTTATATTTATTCTTTATATAGATTGAAATTGATAAATGTGTACAGTCTTTTTGACTGGACATATCTATATCTACAGCTATATATCTTAGATATGGTTTTATGTATAGTGTATAATATATATCTATATCCACTTTGTATCAATATCAAAGACAGTTTATGAAATTTCTCACAGAAATAAATCCCAAGAGGAATAAAAAGTGTAGCTAGTGCCACATTTAATAACTTAAGAAGTTAATCATAAATGTACTGAGAGAGAATGAACTCAGATAATATTTTTAAATTCCTGGTATAGTTAGAACATAGCATTTGGTGGACTTAGAATGTTTGGTGTCATGGTGACAAATTATTTACTTTAATACCTTTTCATCTCATTTTATTTTGGGAACAAATTAAGGATGGCAATCATCCTAGCTTATTTTGCACTCAGTCATGTTGAATTGGATTCTGAAGAAGGTTAGAAATGTTTTTTACCAAGGATATATTAATTTTTTTTTTGTCTGCATGAAATAATTTAGTTAGAATATTGCCTAAAGAGATGAAATGATCTGGATGATTTCCCCCAGTTTTTTTTCTGCCATTTTAAGAAGATATTTTACAGAAAGAGGTGGATTATAATGTAGATGTTCTGGATCGCCTGCGGAGAACTGTCTTCCTGAAGACAGGCATGTCTAATTTATTGAATTATGCACTTACAGGGGACATAATCAAAATGACCTGCTACCAACTTAAATAATTATTAAAATAACATTTGAAACAAGAAGTAAACAAATACAGAAAGAAATGGACAAATATTACCCAAGTGGAGATTGTTAGAATTTCTTTCTACTATTTTGAAATACAAAACAGTGACACAACTTGACTCTTATGATACTTATGACAAATGAGAACTTCGACTCATTTCTTGAAAGACCTTAAAAGATTCTCTAAATATGAGAAGGAGGCATAGGTAGAACCACTTTCTCAACCTCAGGACTATTATTAATATCTTGGGCCAGATAATTCTGTTTTGTTGAATGTTGTATATATGGTAGTATGTTTGGCAGGCCCTGTGATTTCTACCCATTAGATGCCACTAGCAATCCCTAGCTGTGCCAAACAAATGTCTCCAGACATTGTCAAATGTCTGCTCTGAGGAGAAAACACCTCTAACTGGGAACCACTGACTTAAATAAAATTGGAAATTGTTACTTAATAATCTCTTATCAATTTTATTGTTATTGGTTAGGAAAGAATTTATTCTATGGAATGATACATGTAGAAATTGATGAATTGCTGCTATGGTTTGTTGGGGGTATATCACTAAAATTAAAAAAAAAAAAAAGAATGTGTTTAATTGATTTTAAAAATATGACACAAAAAGAAATACTGATATTTTTTAGAAAAATATTTGGAGTAAAATAATTTAAAAAGTGTTATCATGAGTGGCAATAGTGACGAACCATAGTAAAATATCTTTAAGGTATAATTTACTAACATTTCAATAACACAGTGACTATACATGCAAATTAAGAAAAATTACCAAGTATATTTGCAAAAAAACCTACATGTGTTTTATTTAGTCATCTATATCTGTTACTTCTGGAAACATATTGAGTGCTGCTTCCATTGTACTTAAATGAGCTTGTCAATTTCTACGTTTATTGTCTCTGCTATAATATCAGAGTTTTTTTTTTTTTTTTTTTTTATAGTTAGTT
>NW_006922420.1:302153-308675 GCF_000298275.1 Orycteropus afer afer
ACACACACACAGACATATACAATTCTTTTGTTCCTGACTTAGTGAACTTAAAACTTTATAAAGTTCTAGGTCCAATAAGAGAGTAAGAGAAGGTACAAGCAAACCTTCCATATTCTAAATTAATCATGGCTAAACTTACTAGAAGTAACCATATTAAGATATAAACACTCAGTTTGTTTACCCCAATGTCAGTCATTTTGTCTTTACACACAGAGTGTATTAATGTTTTAAGGAGCTGGAGATGCAAAGATGTAGAGGTGTCTCAAGTTAGGTATGGATAGATACACATGTTGTTGTTACTATTGTTGTCAGGTGCAGTTGAGTTGGCTCCAATTCATAGTGACCTTAGCACAACAAAACAAAACACTGCCCAGTCCTGTGCAAGACTCACAATACTTGCTATACTTGAAGCCATCTTTGCAGTCACTGTGTCAATCCATCTCATTGAGTGTCTTCCCTATTTTAATTGACCCTCCACTTTACCAAGCATGACATAATTCTCTGGGGAAAGTCCCTTCTGACAACATGACAAAAGTAGGTGAGATGAAGCCTGACTATTCTCACTTCCAAAGAGCATTCCAGTTGCACTTCCAGGACTGTTAGTTCTTCTGGCAGTCCATGGTACCTTCAGTATTCTTTGCCAACACCACAACTCAAAGCATCAACTCTTCTTCAATCTTCCTTATTTGTTGTCCAACTTTCACAAGCATATAAAGTGATTGAAAATACCATGCCTTGGTTAGATGTCTTCAAAGAGATATCTTAGCTCTACAGCACTTTATGGAAGTCTTTTGCAGCAGATTTGCCCAGTGTAATACATTGTCTGATTTCTTGACTGCTGCTTCCACTGGTGCTGATTGTGGAACAAAGTAATATGAAATCTTTGACACCTTCAATTTTTTCTCCATTTATTGCAATGCTATTTGTTGGTCCAATTATGAGGATTTTCTGTTCTTTTTATGTTGAGATGTAATTCATACTGCAGACGATTGTCTTCAATGTTCATCAATAAGGGCTTCAAGTCATCATCTTCACTTTTAGCATGCAAAGTTGTGTTATCTGCATATTGCAGATTGTTAATGTGTCTTCCTCCAATCCTGATGCCACATTCTTCTTCATGTAATCCAGCTTCTTGGATTATTTGCTCCACAAACAGATTGAATAAGTATGATGAAAGGATACAACCCCGACACACACCCTTCCTGATTTTAAACCATGAAGTATCCCTTTGTTCTATTTGAACAGCCTCCTGCTCTATATACAGGTTCCTTATGAGCACAATTAAGTGTTCTGGAATTCCCATTCTTCTCAATGTTACCCATAAATTGTTATGATCCACACAATTGAATGCTTTTGCATAATCAGTAAAACATGAAGTAAACATCTCTCTGGTATTCTTTGCTTTCAGTCAAGATCCATCTGACTTCAGCAATAATAGCCCTTGCTCCACATCCTCTTCTGAATCCAGCTTGCATTTCTGGAAGCTCTCTGTCAATATATGCTGCAACCATTCTTAAATTATCTTCAGTAAGATTTTACTTGCTTGTGATATTAATGATGTTGTTTGATAATTTCCACATTCTGTGGAATCACCTTTCTTTGGAATGGGTACAAATATGGATCTCTTCCTGTCAATTGGCCAAAATTCTTGGCCTAGATGAATAAGTACCTCCGGTGCAGCATCAGTTCATTGAAACATCTCACTGGGTAATCCATCAGTTCCTAGAGGCTTGTTCTTCACCAATTCCATCCATGCAGCTTCAAATTTTTCCTTCAGTACCACTGGTTCATGATCATATGCCACCCTCTGAAATGGATGAACATCAATCAATTCTTTTTGGTATAGCGACTCTGTGTATTCCTTCCATCTTCTTTTGATGTTTTCTGCATAAGTCACTATTTTGCCCATTATTGTTATTATATGCCATCGAGTCCTTTCTGACTGATAGTAACCTTATGTACAACAGAATGAAACACTGCCTGATGCTGTGCCAGCCTCAGGATCCATACTATACCAGAGCCCATCACTGCAGCCACCATGTCAATCCATCTTGTTGAGGGTCTTCCCCTTTTTCGTTGACCCTCCACTTTACCAATCACAACATCATTCTCCAGAGAATGGTCCATTCTAACATCACGACCAAAGTAGGTGACATGAAATCTGGCCATTCTCACTTCCAAGGAGCATTCCAGCTGCAAATCTTCCAGGACATATCTGTTAGTTCTTTTAGCAGTCCATAACACTTCTAGCATGCTTTGTCAACAGCACAATTCAAAAAACATCAACAATTCTGTCTTCCTTATTCATTGTCCAGCTGTGCATATGAGGTGATTAAAAATACCGTGGCTTGGGTTGGCACATCTTAGTCTTCGAGGAGATATCTTTGCTCTTCAACACTTGAAAGACATCTTTTGCAACAGATGTGCCCCATGCAATATGTCTTTTGATGTCTTGACTGCTGTTTCCATTGTTGTCAATTATAGAACCAAGTAATATGAGGTCTCTGAAACTTCAATCTTTTCTCCATTTATCATGATGCTGCTTATTGGTTGATGTGTGAGGATTTTTGTTTTCTTTATATTGAAGTGTAATCCACACTGAAGACTTTAGTCTTTAATCTTTGTCAGTAAGTGTTCTAAATCATCCTCACTTTCAGTAAGCAAAGTTGTGTCAACCACAGAATCTTTCATTTGAGGATTAAATTTTTTCTTCAGTTCTTTCAGCTTGAGAAATGCTGAGTGTGTTCTTCCCTTTTGTTTTTCAAACTTTAGGTATTTGCACATTTCATTATAATAATTGACTTTGTCTTCTCAGGCTGTTCTTTGAGATCTTCAGCTCTTTTATTTTGTCATTTCTTCTATTTGCTTTAGCTACTCAGTGTCCAGGGGCAAGTTTCAGAGTCTCTTCTGACATCCATTTTGGACTTTTCTTCCTTTCCTGTCTTTTTAATGACCTTTTGCTTTCTTCGTGGATTATGTTTTTGATGTCAGCCCACAGTTCCTCTGGTTTTTGGTCATTATTGTTCAATGCATCAAATCTATTCTTTAGATGGTCTCTAAATTCAGAAGGGATATAATCAAGGTCATTTTTTGGCTCTTGTGCACTTGTTTTCATTGTCTTCAGTTTCAAGTTGAACTTTATGGTCCTTTCCCCAGTCAGCTCCTCTCCTTGTTTTGGCTGAAGATACTGAGCTTCTCCATTACCTCTTTCCACAGATGTAGCCAATCTGATTCCAACGCACTCCATCTGGAAAAATCCACATGTATAACTGCCATTTATGTTGTTGAAAAAAGGTATTTGCAGTAAATAAGTTGGTGGTCTTGCAAAATTCTACCATGCAATCTCCAGTGTTAGTTCTATCACCAAGGCCATTTTTTCCAAATATTGGTGATACTTCTTTGTCTCTAACTTTCGCATTCCAATCACCAGTAATAATCAACACATCTTGATTGCATGTGTGGTCAATTTCAGATTGGAGAAGTTGGTAAAAATCTTCAATTTCCTCATCTTTGGCTTTGGTGGTTAGTGCATAAATTTGAATAATAGTAGTATTAACTGGTCTTCCTTGTAAATCTATGGGTATTATGCTATCATTGACAGCATTGTACTTCAGGATAGATCTTGAGACATAATTTGTGATGGTGAATGCAATTTGTCATTCCTGGTGTAATAGATCATATGGTTGTCTTGTTCAAAATGGCCAAATCCAGTCCATTTTAGATCACTAATACCTAATGTATCAATCTTCATGCCCTCCATTTCTTTTTTTGACAACTTCCAACTTCCCTAGATTCATACTTTATACATCATGATCCAATTATTAATGGATGTTTGCATATGTTTCTTCTCATTTTTATTAATGCCACATCAGAAAAAAGGAAGTCCTGAAAGCTTTACTCCATCCACATCATTACAGTCTACTCTACTTTGAGAAGGAAGCTCTATTTCAGTTGTATTTTGAGTGTTAAAACAAGAAAGGCTCATCTTCCAGCACTATATTGGACAATGTTTCAGAGCTTTTCACAAAGTTTTCCAGTATCATATCCAACAATGTTTCACTGCTACTCATAAGGTTTTCACTGGGCAATTCTTGAGAAGTGCATGGCCCCCTCCTTCTTCCGAGTCAGTCTTAGTCTGGAAACTCCACCAAAACATGTCCACAATGGGTGACCCTGCTGGTATTTGAAACACTTGTGGCACAGCCTCAACCTCACAGCAACATGCAAGCCATAACAGTACAACAAACTGACATGTGAGTGGTGGATGGATAGTGTGGTGGTTAAGCTTGTGTGTTAACTTGGCTAGGCCTGGTTGAGTGGTTAGGAAGCTGGATGTAGTATTCCCCATGATGAGACTGGTAAAGAATGCCATGGTGGAATCTAGCTGAGTAGCTGCCTTAGGGTAGGTGGTCTGCTTCCTGTATATGAGCAGAAGCCTTGGGGAATGGTCTCTAGCTTATGGCATGCTTGAACCCTGCATGTAGCCCTGTTGTTGCTTAGCAGCCTGCCATGCTCTGCCAACCTTGGGAGTTTTAATGGACTTGAATTAATGGCCTACCATGTGGTTTGGTAAAATTGTGACTGTGCCAATTTCTTTGTCAACCTTGGGATTGTTAGCCTCAGAAGCCAGTAGCTGTCTGAGTGAAGAGATGCCTCTAGCTTCAGTGGACTGGGACCAAGAGACAGAGCTGAAGCCCAAGGTCAAGGGCTTTCACCCAGCTCCTAGAGCCTGGCACTTTGAATTTGGACTTAAAGCCTCCAAAACTATAAGAGAATAAACTCCTGTTTGTTCAAGCTATCCCATTTGTGGTATATTCCTGTCAGAGTGGCACCAGGTAACCAAAACAGATAGATACATATAATATTAACAAAATAAGTGTAGCTCAATATCAGCTGGTAGGTGCATATAGAAATGCGGACCAACAAGGGATGAAAGCAAACTATGGGTTTTGAATTGGATCTTGAGGAATAGAAGGATTTTTCAAGATTACAAGATGCAATACAGCCATCCCCAGCATATTGTTGTGTTGTTGTTGTTGTCCCATCCAATCAGTTTCAATTTGTACCAACCATATGTGCAACAGAATGAAATGCTGCCCTGTCCTGCACCATCTCCACAATCATTGTCATGCTTGAGCCTGTTATTACAGCCACTATGTTAATCCATCTCATGAAAAGTGTTACCCTTTATTGTTGGCCTACTTTACCAAGTGTGATGCATCTTTCTGTAAGGATTGATTCCCTTCTGTACACAGCATAGTGAGCAGAATACAGAGAGGCAATGTGGTAGTTCAGTTTGTGTGTCAACTTGGCTGGGCCTGATTGAGTGGCTGGGCAGCTGGATGTAGTAAAACCCATGATGAGACTGGAAATCAACTCCATGGTGGAATCTACTCTGAGAAGCTGAGTAGCTGCCTTGGGGAATGTGGTCTGCTTCTTGTACATAAACAGAAGCCTTGGGAAACGGTCTCTAGCTTATGGCACGCTTGGATCCTGCAGGTAGCCATGTCATTGTTCAGCAGCCTGCTATGCTCTGCCAACCTGGGGACTTACATGGACTTAAATTACTGGCCTTCTGTATGATTTGGTCACATCGGGACTGTGTCTTTTTACTTGTCAACCTTTGGCTTGGCAGCCTCAGCTTCCTGCAGCTGTCTGAGTGAAGAAAAGCCTCTAGCTTCAGTGGGCTAGGAGCTGGAGGCAGAGCTGAATCCCAAGGCTGAGGGGTTTTCATCCAGCCCCTAAAGCCTGGCACTTTGAACTCAGACTTAAAGCTTCCAAACTGTAAGAGAATAAACTCCTGTTTGTTGAAACCATCCCATTTGTGGTATATACCTGTCAGGGTGGCACTAGGTAACCAGAACAGGCACAAAGCTATGAAATTGCGTGCTTTATTGGAAACAAAAACATAATGTAATGTAATTTAAGTGCAAAGCATATGATGATGAACAAATGTTGGCAGATAGCTTAGAAAGATAAGTAAGGTCAGATTGAAGAGAGCCATTTATTCCACGCAAAGAAATAGTACCTTTTAGGCTTAAGGAAATACTAAAGATTCTAAACAGTGGAGTGATATTATTGTATTGGAAAAATAAATTACAATAAAATGTAACAATATGTACTAAATAAATTTACATGCAACAAAATGTGAGAAAAGAAGATAGCAACTAGAGGAGATAACCCCAAGGATGTCTGTACTTAAAGAGACAGCAAAGACAAATGGAAGAAAAGAAAGGGTTCTTTTGAATAAGTATCTACTCAGACAGGGCTCTATTCTTGCCAATAATTCCTTAAGAATTATGCCATTTTAAAGTTAAGTTAACTATACCTTTGTAACCCTTGTCATGCATTTTGCAAGCTATGTGCAAATGACATGACATGAAATATGATTTAAAATGATGGGCATGAACAAAATAGTGTCTGTAGTTAGTAAGTAATTCCCTAGAGATAAAAGCTCTCTTTATTACAATATCCCCTGACACAGAAAAAAAAAAATGTTTTCTTTCATCAAAAATCTGATGT